>NW_006945346.1:0-642 GCF_000164805.1 Carlito syrichta | reverse complement strand
CACCCAAGAAAAGAAGTAACTTGACCAGGAACCCACATTTAATAAATGGTCAATGGAAGATCTAGTGAATAGGACTGACACCCGTTTACCTTGGAGATAGAGGTGAAAACCTCCAGGGACTCAGTCAGAAAAGATGGATTTAATCCAAATATTATCATCAATTAGATTTTTGAACTTCACCTCCTGTGTTTATAGTTTCTCATATGTTAGTGTAAAAGTTGGACTTTTTGACTGCTAAGCTGTGTTCCAGCTTAAGAGTCTCACGAAGACAACTAAATGTATTTTTTAAAGTTTATTTTTGGCCTTCAGATTATCATTCTGAATTTCACATCTCACCTTTAAACTAATTAGATTAAAATATGGAAGACATCTGAAGCCCCGCACACCCTCCAAGAGTTGAGTTGGCTTTGGACATGTACGTTAGAGTTTTTTTTAAAGGCAGGTCAATTAGTTAAAGTTAAAACCCTCACTTGTGTTCTCAAGCACAATCAGTGCACCTGAATTCCAGCCATCATGTGGAAGTCTTTGCCCGTCCCCACCATGTCCTGTGTAACCAAAGCTGGGTCTCTGGGCACCAAGTAGCAACTACCAATGGCCCTGCAGGGGACATGAGACTGTGAGCTCCTGACGCCTCGGGGCAGC
>NW_006945345.1:0-775 GCF_000164805.1 Carlito syrichta | reverse complement strand
CAAGGAATCTGAAAGTTTCTTAGAGATTATTTTGCCAAACCAAGAACTGAAAGGTTGGACTGTCCTTGTCTTGCATCTTATGGAGATTTGCTGAGGGGGTGGGGTAGGCTGCCAACTTGGCCTGCAGTAAAATGTCTGAATGCTTCCTAAAACCTGCCTGTTGGAAAATTATCTATCCATGTCTAGCCTGTGCTAGATTCAAAGAGTGTCAGTCGAAGCAAAAGTGGTTATGCTGAGGCAAAATGTGAACTAAGTTTACTCAAATTTCCAGGGCTCCCTTCTTTTGCCCACCATTGTCTAAATATCAATTAGAATATTTTGATCACCTACCTGATAATTTGGCCTGTATTTCACTTCCTCTTTTTCTTCCTCTTGATTTTTTTCTTCATGCATATTTGCTTGTACACATATGTATATCTGAACTTTTGAAAAATAATGCTTCTAAAATTTAGAAGCAATATGTGTCAACAACTGAATGGAGAAACAAATTGTGATATATATGATATGTAAGTATAGACATATCATATACATGATATATAATAGAATACTATTATTCTACTTATTTAGCAATAAAAAGAAAGGGACTGTTCTACATGTAACACAACATGGATGATTTTGAAATAAATATGCTGAGTGAAAGAATTCAGTTAAAAAAGAGTATATCATGAATGATTTCACTTACGTAACTCTTTAGGGAACAAAGGTGAATATATAGTGTGTGGAAAGCAAACTGAGATTCCAGGAAGGAATGGGAGGCAGGAGGAATCACAAAGGG
>NW_006945344.1:0-597 GCF_000164805.1 Carlito syrichta | reverse complement strand
CCGACAAGGCAGCCCAGAGACCCAGAGCACCTGCCTCCCTGGTGCTCATCTGTGTTCAAACTCTCCAGCTCCTCCCTGGGTCCCCCACCAGGAAGGCACTTTTATGGGTTCTCCAGGGATTTGTGTGTGCAGGAACATCTGAGAAGCTTCATGTAGACCCACACTGCCGATGAGAAAAAGAACAGCTGACCCAGATGCTGCACGGACTCACAAAGCACAGGACAGTGTGAGTGAGACTGGGTGAACCCCTCACTGTCCACTGTATGGATTTGCCAGAAAACACAGACATCATTCTCCACAAACACCAGTAGCTAAAGACTGAATCCCAGCATTTAATTCTCTGTAACACCATTTGTCTGCTTTTGAGGGCATATGGGAGAAAAAAGATGGTAGAAACAGCACTAGAGGTTGAGCAAGGGTCTTTGCAGCCTGTCGTTTAGTGTGAGCAGAGGAACATGGTTGTGGTGGACAGGGCAGCACTTGCCTGTGTACACAGTCTCTGTGCTAACTCTTACAGCGAGTATAGAAAATAGTGTTGGGTGAAGGAAGAGCCAAGTTGGGAAGGGAAGAAACCATGCTACCTGTTCAGATGAAACA
>NW_006945343.1:2095-6852 GCF_000164805.1 Carlito syrichta | reverse complement strand
AAAACGTCTGCTTGTGGGGCAAAGGCAGACATGCTTACTGTCCATTATAAAAGATTGGGTTCCTAAGCTTGGAAATTCTCTTCTATAATGCTGCCCATAACATGTGCCTTCTTGGCATTGCCTTTAGGAATTGAAGTCTAGGAATGTGGTGAAAACACTGATATTCTAGATATTCTAGTATCAGCAATGACTGTACAGAATAAACTGACCTTTGTCTCTGAGGCAGGAGTCTCATGTCTTTTGCCAATTTCCATGAAACTATGACTATCTAACTTGTTAGCTATCATACATAATAAAGTCTCAGACCCTTGAAAGTCCTTGAGAGTTTGGGTGATGATATTGGTATGCTGGAAGAGACGTGACTTTCTGGAAAGGAAGAATGAGGGCCTCATGGCTGATAAATAGTATTTAAGCAACTCCACGAGGAAGTGATATCAGACAATTAATGATCTTATGGTTTATTGTGGATTAATGAGGAAAAATTTGGAGGAGTTCTGCAAGCTGAGGACTCAGAAGTAAGTTCAAAGGCTGAGCAGTTCCTGGCTGTTGCTAATCCACTTTTGGGGAGGAAAGCTTTCTTGTCAATCTGTAGTCAACTTCAGGTCCACCCACTGTAACAACTGTTACTCAGATTAACCCTGAGGTTACCAGAAGGTTCTTTCCCCTATCTCACAACAGTTACAGAGTAAATCTACTGAGAGTCAAAGAGGAAACAACTGCAACTTCCATGCAAAGAAGTCAGGCAAATGACTAGTGCTTTGCTTGATTTACTCGGGAAACGAGAGGGCAGAATGTGTAACTCTTGTTAAGGAAGAATGTCTATGGCAAGGCCTTTGGATGACTTAATGCCTTCTGCATTCTATCATTCCCATCTTAGACCCATTCAAGGATGAAAATAAAAATTCTCTGACTTTTTTGTTTTTTATGACTCATGGTTGTTATGAGAGATTATTAGGCTTCTTTGGGAGATTTCTCTGAGACAAACAAACCTGTGTGGGAAATCATAGGTGAAGAATTAACAAGCATTTGAAGTTTTGCTGAACCAAGTTGGGTTTATAAAGCTAACGAAAGTGACCCACTGAAGAACGTGATGAAACTGACTCACTGGAGAATGTGATGAAAGTGATCCACTGGAGAATGAGAAATAGATCCAAATACTTAGATGAGAGCTTATGGTTTGTCCCACAGCCCTGGAACTCCCTAGTTTTTTTTTTTTTTTTGAAATCGAGAAAGTACCTAAGATTTCTTTTCTTGGCAGTGGAGTTTCAAAAGCCCTGGATTCAGGTGATTTTTTGTGGGAGAAGGAATTAAGCTTGTACTACAAGTAACCCCTACTCCAAAAATCAGGCTTTCTGAGAGGGGTTGCCATTGTATCTTGCATTCCTTAAGGTTAGTAGAAGGCTAAGTTAAATTCCTTTACTAAAATGATCTGCCTTTGAATAATCTTTTACTCCCTTCATGCCCTCCCTCCTTCCCTCCCTCCCTCCCTTCCTTCCTCCTGTTTCTTCCTCTTCTCTCTCTCTCTCTCCCTCTCTCTCTCATACAAATGACCTGGGAAGTCAGATAAAGTGACATTTGATAGAAGAAAAAAAAGAGGGATTCAACCGTGCAGAGATCTGTAGAAAAGATATCTACATACAAGGAACAGTAAGTACAAATACTCTAGAACAGGCCAGAAAGACTAGAGTAGAAACTACAGTTGGGAGAGTGGCAGGGGGAGACAAAAGAGGTGAGTGATGAGTCAGGGTGTGTGTCTCTGTTGGCCTTTTAATGAACTTGGGCTTTCACTCCAAATATGATGGGAAGCTCATGGAGACTTTGAACAAAGGGAAGACATTTGATGGCCTATTAAAGAGTCACTTCAATTGTTGCATGCTGATTGGAGTGAGAGTATGGGTGGGAGTGGAAAGAAATGAAACCAGATAAGAGACTATTATATTTCTTTTAGATACAGGCTACCAGTGGCTTGGATCAAGTTGGCAGTAGTAAAGGTAATAAAACAAAAGTCTGACTCTGGGTGTAATTTTAAATAGAATTTACAGATCAGTTGATGGATTTCTTGTGAAGCGTGAAAGAAATAGACTCCAAATCTAGCCACTTCACCTCCTTTATTCTGCTGTCACCCTGGTCAGAAGCATCACCACTGATAGCAAGGTTTAATGCAAAAGATTTTTGGTAGATCTCCATTTCTACTCTCGCCTACCATCCCCTTCCATCTTTATTTTTGGCAGAATAGCCAGAGTGATTTTTTAAATGTTTTTAAAATTCTTATTTGTTTGTCTTTTTATTTATTTTAGAGTTGTGGGGTACAAGTGAGGATTCACTACATAAGTAAGTTGCATGCAGAAGTTTAAAACATGATATACTTATATACATATGTGTGTGTGTGTGTGTATGTGTGTGTGTGTACATGTATATATATAGTCAAACACTTAATCATACTTCATATTACTTCTGATTTTACTTAGAATAACATACTAGAGTAGATACAGACATCTAAAAGGCCGTTCAGGTTCTGTTCTTTTGCCTTTTTGATTTTCTTTTCTTGCTAACTCCGTTACAAACACATTCATTTCCTTGCATTTTCTGCAAAATGCCAAGCATATTCTTTTTTTTTTTTTTTGAGTTGGAGTCTCACTCTGTTGCCCAGACTGGAGTGCAGTGGCCGCTCTTGGCCACCACAGTCTCGACCTGCTGGGCTCCAGCGATCCTTCCGCTTCAGCCTTCCGAGTAGCCAAAATTACAGGCATGCACTACCACACCTGGCTGATTTTTTGATTTATTGTAAAGAGGAGGTCTCGCCTGTCCAGGCAGGTCTCGAACCCGCGGGTTCAGGCAATCCACTCACCTCAGCCTCCCAAAGGCACGGGATTACAGGCTAAGCCACAGAGCCCGGCCCAAGCATATTCTTGCCTTGGGTTCTTTCTCTGGTTTTTTTTCTCAGAGTACTCTTGTCTGCGCTATGGTGACTTAAGTGAACTTTATCACCTTCTAGGGTTTCAACACTCTCACCTCTCAGGGAATCTCCTTTAGTAAGTTAATATTTCCACTTAATATTTCAGCTTGCTTTCCTCGCCCAAACTGACTCACCTTGTTCCACTTTTATTTGTTCAGAACATGTCACCTTTTGAGATACTCAATTCACTGCTTATTGGTATGTGTCTTGTGTGATCTGTACCCTCCCTCTAGATTGCAATAACTAAGAGGATAGGAATCCTTGTTTTTTCCATATTATTCAGTTGCATAGAACACTGTGTGGCACATAATAGGTGCTCAATAATTTTTTGCTGGGTAAGTAAATGAAAGAATAATGGCTGTAAGGCCTATGGGCTGCAGCAGTGGAGAAATTGAATTTTATTTTACAGGTAGGGAAAGAATTTGAGCAAAGCAAACTTGGGGTGGAGTGGGGAAGGGATCATGCATTAGCTCCAAGCACAATAGGATTGTAAGGACTATTAAATATGCAAGCAAAGACGTTGTGGAGGCAGGTAAATGTCCATATTGGGAGGTCAGAGAAGGGATACAAGGCAGGGATACAAATTTGGGAGTTGTTAGCACATAGATGGTTCATAACACTGTAGGACTGGATGGGACCCTCAGTTCTGGGCCACAACATTTTGAAATGTTAGAAACAAAGAGAAATCAGCAAAAGAAATGCAAAGGGCAACAGGTAAAGGGAAAGGCAAGATGAGAAAGAGAAGTCCCAGAAAGCAAGTGAAGGAATCATTTTGGAAAGAGGATATGAAAACTTGTGCCATATTCTTCAGAAAGATGATGAGAAATCTGGCCTAGAGTCACTCTCAGTTATTTAGCTTTCAAACGATGCATGCACACACTTACATATTGTACACTCTTACATACATACAAACACTTGCTAAGCAGACACATAAAAATTCAAGACTGTGACTCTAGTCACAACAAAATTAGTCCTTGAAAACATCAGAGATCTCTTTGTTATAAAAAAAACTTTAAATCTCAAAGTAAATAAAAGACCATAAATAGTAATAAACAATGTAACTAAAATAATGGACTTTCCCCTCATTTAAATAATTAAAAAATATTTAAATGTAAATAGTTCAGTTCTCAGCTAGAGCAACTCATTGCAGAGAATTATAATGCTTTATAGCTCTTGAAACTTTCTTCCCTGCAACTTGTCTACTAGCAATTTTTATTTCTTCTGTCCCTGGGAGCTCCCCTTTGACATTGTTAATCCTTTGAGTTGGTTCTCTTTGTCTTCTCCTTCTTAAAACATGAAGGACTATTTTCCATATTTCCCATTATCTCCTTACTTTTTTAATCTCTGTCAATCTCTCTTATGGCTCCACAATCCCTCTGAAATATCTTTCTTGATGGTGACCAGTAACCTCCTTATTACTACTGCAAAAGGCCTCATAACTCTTCCCTTTTCTAACATCTAGGATTAAATTTCAGTTCTGTCTTTTACTAGTTGTATGACCTTTGTCAACCTATTAAAATTGTATGAAACTCAAAATTTTTACTTCTTAGATTGGTTGTAAAGAGAAAATTCTCAAACATTTCTGAAAGCACCCAATATAATAAGCATGATTTTCCTTTCTAACTTTGCACAGCGTCTTCCTTTTTCCTCTTTAAGTCTTTTGACTCTGACCTCCTCCCTGAATGTCTGTTCAGTGACTATGATGACACTACACTCCCCCACTCCTGACCTTCTTTCACTGGCCCAGTCCTGATTTTCTGGCACCAAAGTGGAGGAGGCTGAGTACATGGAGTACTGTACT
>NW_006945343.1:0-782 GCF_000164805.1 Carlito syrichta | reverse complement strand
ACCACTTCCAAGAAAAAGTAGGAATCCACTTCGAGACTCCTCATAGGAGAGCAATTTGGCCTTGAGTCTTGTTTCTGCTTTATTTTCCACTGATCTTCAAGTACTATGGTGTTATTGAGTAAAATTGACCAATTTATGTGACATAAAAGTTCCGTTTGGTTTTCATCAAGGCTTTTCATGTAGGCATGATGACAACCAGGTAGAAGAATGAATTGAAAGAAAGGGTATGATGCAAGATTTATAAACCCAGTGGGAAGCCCAAGAAGACATGTTTATTCAGATTCTTCCTGGCCTTCCTGTGCAGCATTCTTTCCTCCTGGGTATGGGTAGGGTCCCTTCTAAAATAAGGGTCTACTCAGCATAATCAGAAAGGTGGCGAGGATTAGGGTCCTGCCTTGGGCAGGCGAAAGGAGCCCAGGGAAAGTCAAAGACAAAGATTTTTCTTTGAGGCCTGCTTCTGAACCCTGAAGTGCCCCAACATTATAATAAAACACTGCAACAAGGACTGTAAAGGTTATGAGCCAGAAGTCATGGGCGAAAACACACACACGCACACATGCACATACTCATACGGGGACTTGGCCTAGGCAAATATAGAGATCAGCAAGTCCCAAGTCATGCATGGGAAGTCAGCAAGCTGAAGATCCAGGAGTTAGTTCATGTGTTAGATTCAGTCTGAACTAGTTTCATCCAAAGGCCTGAGGACCAGAGGAACTGAGATATGCCAGTTGAGATCAAGAGGATTGAAATCCAGGAAGAGGGATTCTTCAGTTTAAGTCTGA
>NW_006945342.1:0-809 GCF_000164805.1 Carlito syrichta | reverse complement strand
TTTGAAGGAAGTGCCTTACAATTGAAAAGCTCAATCCATGAATAAGGGAGAGAGTGTTTGGGAAGAGTCATGCATGAAGGGAGAATGTTCCCATGTCTTGCATTCAGACTGAGAAAAGTTGGAGAAGAAAATAGCTTCATTTTTAACACATAGATCTGAGACTAGAAGGATCTGTTATCTTGTTCTCATCAAAAATTTTGAGAGACTCCCTCCTTACCTCAAAGGCATGAAGGCAGCCTCAGGGGATGCCATGATTAATGAAGAACTTCCTTGGACTGTAGTGGCAGGATGGTGACTCTCTTTCATGTTCTCAGCTGGGTTTGAAAGCTAAATAACTGAGAGTGACTCTAGGCCAGATTTCTCATCATCTTTCTGAAGAATATGACACAAGTTTTCATCTCCTCTTTCCAAAATGATTCCTTCACTTGCTTTCTGGGACTTCTCTCTCTCATCTTGCCTTTCCCTTTACCTGTTGCCCTTTGCATTTCTTTTGCTGATTTCTCTTTGTTTCTAACATTTCAAAATGTTGTGGCCCAGAACTGAGGGTGCCATCCAGTCCTACAGTGTTATGAACCATCTATGTGCTAACAACTTCCAAATTTATATCTCTGCCTTGTAACCCTTACCTGACCTCCCAACAGGGACATTTACCTGCCTCCACAACGTCTTTGCTTGCATATTTAATAGTCCTTACAATCCTATTGTGCTTGGAGCTAATGCATGATCCCTTCCCCACTCCACCCCAAGTTTGCTTTGCTCAAATTCTTTCCCTACCTGCAAAATAAAATTCAATTTATCCACTGCTGCAG
>NW_006945341.1:0-364 GCF_000164805.1 Carlito syrichta | reverse complement strand
TGACCATAGTAGTCAAGAATGGAGGCAGAGAAGGAATGAGGGGGATCCTAGAAAGGGCCCCATAGGTATGTAGGGCCACAGTTGTAAGCATGTTTATTTTGGGAACATCCAAGTACCAAATGGGCATGTTAAACCAAGGGACTTTCAAAGTCACATACACACGTAGGATTACTAACTTTACACCTTGCAGAATTTGGGGATAAAAACCCACTGATAAATCACAATAAAAATCTTCTTCTCAATCTTGGAAAAAAAAATGTTCAGCACAGATTTATAATCACCATAACTGATTTCAAACCCTAGTTGTGCCTCTACTGCCTGTATGACTTTTGTTACATTACTGAAACTTGTTGAGCCTCAATGT
>NW_006945340.1:0-720 GCF_000164805.1 Carlito syrichta | reverse complement strand
TGTATGGTATGAATGGCCTCATATATGCACGGCTCAACGGATGTAATCCTGAAATCTCACACTATGTATGTGTGTTAATGTCTCAGCTATTTATTTGGGTTTCAGCTGTTAATTCAGGTTTCTCACTGACTGCTGTTTTCATAAGATTGGCTAAAATGAGGATGCACAGACGTGCCTGGCATCGTGCACATCTGTGTGTGTGTGTGCTGTTCATATCACCTGCAACACAACCCTGGGATACAACACTACCATCATCCCTCCTCCAAAAATAGGAAAACACCCAAGAAAAGAAGTAACTTGACCAGGAACCCACATTTAATAAATGGTCAATGGAAGATCTAGTGAATAGGACTGACACCCGTTTACCTTGGAGATAGAGGTGAAAACCTCCAGGGACTCAGTCAGAAAAGATGGATTTAATCCAAATATTATCATCAATTAGATTTTTGAACTTCACCTCCTGTGTTTATAGTTTCTCATATGTTAGTGTAAAAGTTGGACTTTTTGACTGCTAAGCTGTGTTCCAGCTTAAGAGTCTCACGAAGACAACTAAATGTATTTTTTAAAGTTTATTTTTGGCCTTCAGATTATCATTCTGAATTTCACATCTCACCTTTAAACTAATTAGATTAAAATATGGAAGACATCTGAAGCCCCGCACACCCTCCAAGAGTTGAGTTGGCTTTGGACATGTACGTTAGAGTTTTTTTTAAAGGCAGG
>NW_006945339.1:0-642 GCF_000164805.1 Carlito syrichta | reverse complement strand
ATGGTGATGCTATCAGTAGTGTGAAAAAATGAAAAGAAAAACAATGACAAAGAGAGAGAAGTGAAGGAGGGAGGAAGAAAGGGAGGGAAGAAGAAAGGAAGGAGGGAAGGAGGCAGGAAGAGAGGGAGGGAAGAGGGATGAGTAAGGGTTAAGGAGAGGAAGGGAAAGAGAACCGGAGGCAGGAAGAGAGGTGAATCACCTGTCTGGCCAATCCCCAGGCTTGTTCCCAGAAGTAAGGCAGGCAGGAATTCCCCAGGGAGCTATGAGGGCGGCAGATGCAAACAGTAGTTTACTACCAACAAAATTTGAATCGTGAAATGACCTCAGAACAAGATAGTTCTTTAGAAGAGCCAAAAGAAACACACAATTTAAAACTGAAGCATAAAATAAGGCAGTGAGAGAAAATCAAGTTAAAGTGAGACCATTTTTAGTGGCTTGTGTATTTAAAAATTTGATTTTAGTTTTTCTTTTAAGCTCATATGCCCACATTCAGAAAGTTGGAGTCACTGAGCACATGAAGGAGGACACTGAAGTAAGAAATACTGAGAACTAGCCAGGCTCGGTGGCTCAGCCTGTAATCCCATGCCTTTGGGAGGCTGAGGTGAGTGGATTGCCTGAGCCCGTGGGTTCGAGACCTGCCTG
>NW_006945338.1:0-457 GCF_000164805.1 Carlito syrichta | reverse complement strand
TCCCCATCCATGCCTTTGCACCAGGTGTTTCCCTGCAGTCTCAGCCACCAGCAGCAACTCCTCCATTTAGGACCCTCTGTCTCTGTAAACCACCTCTTTAATCACTCTCCCTCATCTTCTGTGATACTGGGCAGCCTGGCAGAGTTCACATCCTTTTTTCTTTCCCTACGTAGAAGGAAATTTGAAAGCAAAGAGTGATATGAGATTAATCACATACACATGTCTTTTCTTTGACTTAAAGCTCTCTTTTATGGAACAAACATAGACTTTTTAAAATTGAAGTCTGTAATAGCTGAAGCTATATTTTTCTGTTATTTTTAAACAATCTATTGACTGAGCATAGACTATGCTCCATATAGCAATATGAGGAAATGGAGACTAAGAAGAATAAGACATAAGTCATTACTACGAGGGGTTTCCCACATGAAGTGCAGATAAGAAAATGTTGTCATCAACA
>NW_006945337.1:0-788 GCF_000164805.1 Carlito syrichta | reverse complement strand
GGACTTTGGCAAATTCTCAGGGTATAAAATAAATGTGCAAAAGACAGTCACATTCCTATAGACCAACAATAAGCAAAAAGAAGCCCAGATAAATTCACAATAGCCACAACAGATAAAATACCTTGACATCTTCCTAATCAGAGAAGTGAAAGACCTTTACAACAAGAACGTTTAAGGTATATAAGCAAAAACTAACAATAATAATAATTGTATGTATTGTTTATTAAGCTTCTATACTGTTCCAAGCATTATGTTAGCTCTTTAACAAAAATAACTTTTTTACCCTAAAATAATTCTCAGATATTAGCAATATAATTCCTATGTCATGTAATAGGACATTGAGGCTCAACAAGTTTCAGTAATGTAACAAAAGTCATACAGGCAGTAGAGGCACAGCTAGGGTTTGAAATCAGTTATGGTGATTATAAATCTGTGCTTAACATTTTTTTTTTAAAGGTTCTTCTGGGATCTTTTTTTTTGGCATTAACGTTGGCCAAATAAATATAACCTGATGATGAAAAGTAGAAATGGCCTTCAGGAATTTCAAACCGTACTACATTTCAATAGTGAGTTTAAAACCCTTTTTTCCCCTGGCTCCCTCTTGCAGTGTCCCTGAAGATATGTTTTATATCCCATTCTTTGTCAGGGTAATTTAGACAATATTTACCACTAATCAACTGGTGTGGAAAAATCCAACTTCTTCCTTTGGGAATCCATGGAACATTGGTTAGTATAAATATTATCAACAAGGACCTTAAAGGCTTCTTGTGTTCTTGTTTCTTCAACCA
>NW_006945336.1:0-811 GCF_000164805.1 Carlito syrichta | reverse complement strand
CCAGCCTAGTTCCGTATTCATTTGCAACCCTCTTTATCAAGGAAACGAATCACATGCTCCTTGCTGTCATACAATTCTCTTACTGATTTCACACACAGTTTTCCACACTGCATCTTTAAGATGCAGGCCATTTTCCTTCTTCCTCCATCTTCACACAGGTTGTGGCTTGAGTTGTCTACATTTTAAATTATGTCCCCATCCATGCCTTTGCACCAGGTATTTCCCTACAGTCTCAGCCACCAGCAGCAACTCCTCCATCTAGGACCCTCTGCCTCTGTAAACCACCTCTGTAATCACTCTCCCTCATCTTCTGTGATACTGGGCAGACTGGAAGAGTTCACATCCTTTTTTCTTTCCCTACATAGAAGGAAATTTGTAAACAAAGAGTGATATGAGATTAATCACATACACATGTCTTTTCTTTGCCTTAAAGCTCTCTTTCATGGAGCAAACACAGACTTTTTAAAATTGAAGGCATTGTAGTAGCTGAAGCTATATTTTTCTGTTATTTTTTAACAATCTATTGACTGAGCATAGACTATGCTCCATATAGCAATATGAGGAAATGGAGACTAAGAAGAATAAGACATAAGTCATTACTACGAGGGGTTTCCCACATGAAGTGCAAATAAGAAAATGTTGTCATCAACATAATATAAACAGAATAGGATAAGCCTCAAGAGAAGTACAAAAGGGGGTTATGAGATACTGAGGAGAGCACGTTCAAAAAACTAGAGGGAATATATTTGAGCTGAGAGGGTCGAGTGGCAAGGGAGAGAGATAGGCTTCCAAGGAGAAAGTAGGCAGAAGG
>NW_006945335.1:0-4719 GCF_000164805.1 Carlito syrichta | reverse complement strand
CCACCCACTCACATAGTCCACCTCTCCTTATAATGTAGGTATAGCTATGAGTTCAGGAGAGTGTCAGAGGTTGAAGCAGAAATAAACCACAAAAAATAAAAAATAAAAATTTCAAGTGAGCCTTGTGTCCCTATCAATTCATGACCAGTCCAAGCTCTAGTGTGCTCACAGAGTCACATGCTGCACTACATCACCTGCTTCCATGAACTGGGACATCTTTTCCTCTTACCTTGTGTGTCCAGGAAACTCCTACTTACTCTGCAGGGTCCAATTCACATGCTATAGCATTTCAATGGCTTTTCTTGATCTCCCTGTGCAGAAACAGTTCTTGTCTCTATTCTTACAGCAACTTCTGTGTGCCTTTTTAAAAATGCCACGTCCAAGTAGCACCTCAAGAAAGCATGGTGAATGTCGCCAAACTGGACACCTATAAAGTTTGAAAACAGTACATTTTACATTGTACATATTTCACCATAATTTTAAAAAGAAAATAAAAAGATAAAGGAAAAATAAGGGAAAAATAAGGAAAAGTAAGGGTACCTGATCTCAAACCAGGTGAAGTGGGGACCAAAGTGAGGTCCATTTTACCTGTCCAATTACCATTTGTATACCTAACCCTTAACTGGACCCCACATCTTTAAAACAAAAATTAAAAAATAAAAATAAAAGACTGACTGTTGGGGGATTCTAACATGCATGTTGTGGGGACCAGTCTTAATAGTGAAGTGTCTTTAGTATCTACTCTGCTTAGGAATCCTTCTGCAACAGCACCTGAAGATGCCGAGTATGTGTGTTTTTTATAATATATGTTAATTTGAATGTGTTTTTTCTAGACTATATGTTAATCGAGAATGATGTAAAACATGGTTCTGTTCTGGTATTAGCCACCATCAGCTCCTTAGCAAGAATAAGTTATTTACACTGTTTGATCATCAGGGTTCTCTTCTAGACCTCCATCCTCCACCATCATTCTAGTTAGTCTCTGTTGATACTAACCTTCCCTTGCATCTGTGCTGGTCGACCCCCACTCCAAAGCGTGTCTGCTGAAGTAGGAATCACTTGCTGCCCTGCTTGAGGGATAACACAGTAATCACAGACTCCTTCTCTCTGACTATAGCTGGCTAATGTTCAGACTTATAAGAAAATAATGCTGTTTTGATGATAAGATAAACAACCCTGGCTATTTCTTTCTTCACTGATCACTGCACAAGTTTGAACACGTGAAAAGTATATATTTTTTGCATTTCTCTAAATGCCTCCTGCTGACCAAGATGGGATATTAGTTAGCTGATACTGATATACTGATAAGAAAATGAAAATCTTCTTATCACTGACTGAGAATCCTGAACTCTGTGACTTCCTATGTTTTTCTTCAGCATTCTCTCTTGATAGCACTCACAGCAGAAAAAGAAAGAAAATAGAAGGGACCTCTGGAGGGTTCCCTGGTTGTTGGCCTCATGCCAGCCTTCAGAGTCTTTTGTATTCTCACTGTAGTAGTTTCTTATTTAAGGATCTGCCTCCATCTGTGGCTTTCACATACACATCAACTAAGACTTAGGCACCTTCATCTTTAACCCTTACACCTGACATAGGACCAAACACATAGCAGGACACTTCCAAAATCTAACTGTATTATATAGAGGAGAAAAAAATGTTGACTAAATGTTACTCGGAAAGTGAAGTCATATCTAAGAACTTGATGAACTCAAACATTTTTAAGTGGACTCCCAGGCATCTAGCCAACTGGCCAACCTGCCCAATTATATGTTTAGGGAATATCAATGAAAAGAAAATAAAGTCATTCAAAAGGCAAATCAAAACAAACTAACAAACTTGTGGAACAATATTCAATGTCACTAGGGACCAAAAAATGCAAATGAAAAGTAACTTTTTTTTTAAAGCAGGATTTATTGAGAAAACAGGATTTATGGGGAGGGGATCCAAGGGGGTTGCCCAAAATGCTTCTTTTGATGATAATACTGCTCCTAGGCCAGGGTAATATAAACATGTCAATATTTATTTATCTATGTATCATAAGTTGGCTAAGCTTTTTAAAAAGCAATTTGACGACAACTATCAGAAGCTATAAATGTATATACGAGTTGGAATCCAGTGATTTAATTTCTAAAAAATCTATCTTAAAGAAATACAATATTTGAAATACTTCATGTACAAGATGTTCAGTTTGATATTATTTATAATAAAAAAACTTGGGATCCCATAAAATATGAAATATACCTAAGGGGTTAAATATGGTACATTTAGTCAATAAATTATTATAAGTAATTAATCATATATTTATGATAGATTTAAAATAACTTGGAAGCAGAATGTAAAATAAATATAAAATTATGCTAAGTATAAATATAATACATTGTGACCACAAATATGTAAACTAAAGAGACAGAAAGAACAAAAGAGAATGAAAAGACAGGAAACACTGAAAGGAATATCACAAAAATATTGAGAGGCATTCTTTAAATTATATCAATATGGTGCTTTTCTTTCAATTTGTTCTAATTATTTTTATAATGAGGAAAATGGAATCTTCAAATATTATTGCATTGTTTTAAAATTACCTACTACAGTATTTTTCAGTTAATAAATGAGTTTAGACAATACCATTTAATATCTTGCTCAAGGTCAGTGATTAGAACAACTGGAAAAATGTTAAAACACTCTTATAGTTGCTTCTTTTGTTTGCCAAGTTAGCTTTTCAAATTCTTACTGCCCTGTACTAATTAAATAAACTTGGAAATGTTATATAACCTTTCTGAGCCTCAGTTTCCTTGTTTATAAAATGGTAACAATAACTACCTCACAGGAGTTCTATAAGGTATTCAAGGGCATGGCATAAATAATACTGAGAGCTGCTAGTTTCTTCCTGCAAGAATACCTTTCTGACATTTGAGAGCACAACCACCATCACATTCTTTAATTGCACTGTCTACCTTACAGTCTCTTGCTTTAAGCTGGAAAACTAACAACAATATTGCATGGGACAGCATACGGCAATTTGCTTGAAATTGAGGTAAGACATTATAAATAAAAAAGGATTTTTTAAAATATAGTCTTATGGAAATTTTATGCTCTTGGGAAAGGTTTTAAATAGCCTTTGGAATGAAATACACCATTTCTAACAGGATCCAAATACCATTAAATGTGTTAGACAATTTCCAGGATAATGATACAAGTACATTTTGGAAAAAATATGAGTCTTGTTAATATGCTAATTTCACAGGCATATTTCTACTTGACAACTGTGGGTATTATTTTAATTAGAGTCATACTTGCATTCTAATATAAGAATTACTACTAAAAGCAGTCTTAATTTCTATCAAGAATAATTTATTGTATTCTTTTCATTTTATTCTTAAATCCACAACCACTGCAAATTATATTGTCTCTTTTAATTAGTAGCCTAAAGCAGTCTTCTTGTTTTCTACTCTTCTCTGCTATTTATATCAATTATCTTTCTTTCTTCTTTAATTTTTCCTTCACTTAAATTTTGATGTGATAAAACTTCAGAACAAAATAATAATAAAAGAATTTCACGGTTTTTTAAATAAAAATTTATTCAGTATTATTTTCATTTATTTTCAAGTATGGAAAAAGTATTTTTTAAAAAGGTAAACAAACCTAAACCATGGCTATATTCTAGTTGGAAGTATTTATTTTATCTAATCTTATGGGCCTTTGGAATAAGAAGAACTTAATCTAAATTGTATATTGTAATTGTATCTAAATCTATATTTTGTCATCTTCCATATATGATTCCAACTCAGGCCAGTTACATGTGAGATAATCCCTTTAAAAAGAATATTCCAGCCGGGCTCGGTGGCTCAGCATGTAATCCTGCGCCTTTGGGAGGCTGAGGTCAGTGGATTGCCTGATCCCGCGGGTTCGAGACCTGCCTGGGCAGCAAGACCTCATCTCTACAATAAATCAAAAAATCAGCCGGGTGTGGTAGCGCATACCTGTAATTCTGGCTACTTGGAAGGCTGAGGCAGAAGGATCACCGGAGCCCAGCAGGTTGAGGCTGCGGTGGCCGGAAATGGCCACTGCACTCCAGTCTGGGCGAAAGAATGAGACTCCAACTCAAAAAAAAAAAAAAAAGAATATTCCCTCTTTTAAGTCATTGACATGCCATCTTAAATATATATATACCCACTGTATGCAGTTTGGCATACACAAACCTGAGTTTTTATGGTAAACTAAAAGTTGAACAGGTACAACTAAATGTCTCTACAATTTTTTCTTTCTTTTTTTTGGGTAAACATATAAATATTGTTGTAATCTATTAAGTTTATATCTGATATTAATGACTACTTCAGTAACTTGGAGCAATATTCAAATATATAAATATAGAATATGTGTCTTGCAACAACTTGCACATATGCTGTGTCAATTTCCCAGTTTAAAAAATCTGCCAACATAATTAAATCGGAGCATTAATTTATATGTCAATTGTGTCAATTGTGCTGAAATCTCCATTTCAGTATATTACTTTGGAAAAAATTTTAACTAAACTTTTTTGTTTGTTTTGTCTTGTTTTTTAAGTTAGAGTCTCACTCTATCACCCAAACTGGAGTGCAGTGGCCGCTCCCGGCCAGCAGTCTTGACCTGCTGGGCTCTGGTGATCCTTCCGCCTCAGCCTTCCAAGTAGCTGGAACTACAGGTGCGCACTACCACACCCGGCTAATTTTTTGATTTATTGTA
>NW_006945334.1:0-749 GCF_000164805.1 Carlito syrichta | reverse complement strand
TTCTGCACAGGAGATCAAGAAAAGCCATTGAAATGCTATAGCATGTGAATTGGACCCTGCAGAGTAAGTAGGAATTTCCTGGACACACAAGGTAAGAGGAAAAGATGTTCCAGTTCATGGAAGCAGGTGATGTAGTGCAGCATGTGACTCTGTGAGCACACTAGAGCTTGGACTGGTCATGAATTGACAGGGACACAAGGCTTACTTGAAATTTTTATTTTTTATTTTTTGTGGTTTATTTCTGCTTCATCCTCTGACACTCTCCTGAACTCATAGCTATACCTACATTATAAGGAGAGGTGGACTATGTGAGTGGGTGGCAATCCTTTTCTGTAGAGATAGGTCATCAGTCCTGTGTGCATAGCAGACCCAGGGGTGTGGTCTTTGCTACGGCTGCTTGCTCTGCCATGACCGTGTGACACAGTCACAGATCCAGTGGACAAATGCACAAGGCTGGATTTCACCTGCAGGCTGCACTTCATCAGCCCTTGGGCTGGATCATCCCTGAGACCCTCTGTGTTGATAATTTATAATTCTGTCATCTATTCCTCTTTTCCAAGTTTTGTTGTTCCAGATAAGTTTAATCACAAGGAAGCATATTTTTGGAACAGGCCATTTTTAATGATTTAGACTTAGTTGCTGCTTCCATTGCAAGGAGGTAACTGAGTATCATTCCTTGGTTGCTGCAAAGGGCCACTTTGAAGCTCAAACCTCTACAATGAAGGCTTTTCCACAAAAAGTCAGAAGCA
>NW_006945333.1:0-653 GCF_000164805.1 Carlito syrichta | reverse complement strand
TGTAAACAGCTGTCCAGTAGTAAACTCACTAAAATAGATAATATTTCCAAGCATTTGCATGCAGTTTCACAAATGCTCTTATTGTCAGCCTTCCCATTTCAGGAATATTTATGAACTGTTAAGGCAAGAAAAGTGGAGAACATTTTTTATATATGAAAACCTGATGACTTATAAGTCAAGGTTCTAATTACCGTTTGAGCTCTTAAAACATCTATTTGTCTTTCTCATTTAGGTTGTATGTCTCTTGAGCCCTGAGCACATATTTATTATGCCTGGTAAATGCCAGATCCTTCTGTGTTACAGAAATAATTAATCTTTTTTTTATTAATCAGTATTTTTTATTATGGTTTTGTGGGGTACAGTTAAGTGTTAGGTGTACAATTACATTTCATTCAGGCACCCTGTTGATAAGAGGTGTTTTCCCATCCCCCGACAGATATTTGCTACTGTTAATCCCATCCCCCTTCCCCCCATAGTTTCCCAGTACCGTCAGTCATCTTCCCATAGTATTACATTGGATGTTCAAGGTCCATCATATGAGTGAGAACATGCGATATTCGGATCTTTGTTTCTGTGAGAGGTCACTCAGTATTATAGACTCTAGTTCCATCCAGGTTGTTGTGAAATTCATGATTTTGTTCTTTTTTATGGCG
>NW_006945332.1:2438-5222 GCF_000164805.1 Carlito syrichta | reverse complement strand
CCCCCCCCCAACTACTTCTACTGTCATTGCAATGAACTTTATTCTATTTAATGTGTATTTTAACTCCAGTAATTAGTCTTCTCCTTGGAAGACACAGAACTGAGCAAAACACCACCTGGCAGAGGAAAGAAGGGGCAATGCTGATGGAAATTTGTGAGTCGTTGACCTTAACTAAGGAAGAAGATGCTTTTGATTTGTTTTTCCATCATTGCCTTCAAACTCATTCTATTACATGCCCCTTTCTGCCATGACAGGCAGTTGTCACCTTAGGAGTTCTTTGATGCCCTTTATGGGACTCCTGACATAGGCAATTTATTTTCCACATGCTTCCTTGGTAATCCCTCTCAATTTCTGCCCTGAAGATTCCTCGTCCTGGCAGGCAAACCTCTTTGAGCAGGATCCTTCCAGGGTGTTAGCTGCACAGCATCTGCTTGTTCCACAGGAAGCCTTGTCCCACTGTTGGAAGTCATTCTGCTGGCTGCTTCTGCTCCCTCCTCCCACTTAGTGCTCTGTTGTCAAGACTCAGTGACCAGTTACAGCTTTACAGAAGCCCTGAAACTCTGAGAAAGGCAGTTGAAGCTCTCTGGCACTCTGTTCCTGTGGGTATGTGGAGTGAGGGTGCATTTCTACAGCTCAGCACCCAAGCGTGGAGCAAGATTAATTCTCTTCTGACACAGACAACCCCAGCCTCCAACAGAAGCATATATTTGACTTGAATGTGTGGGGAGCAGGAGAGCATTTTTGTAAATTTAATTTAATAAATCTCTCAACGACTCTTCTTTCAGAAATATTTTTTAGCCCTTTCTTGTATGGCCTGGAGGTAGGTGATTGGATTGTTAGTGACTTTTAGGCTACCTATTGCTCAGTGGAAATGACCATTTATCTTCTATACAGTCATCATCTGAGAGAACTTTAGTCGATACCTTGCACCAAAAAAAAAGTTCTATTTGACATTGTTTCAAATACACTTCTGCGGCTACCCAGTCATGAACATAGCAATCATTGGTTGTAATTTTGCATTTATTGTGTCAGTCATTTCACTGTATCTTTGTTCTCTACTGCACTGAAACTCCATGAGGGTAGGGACCACATTTGATTGTTTACTACTATATTCCTAAGGTCTTACACAAAGAACAGCTGGTAGCATTTTGGAATTACTGTTTGCATAAACTAATGACTAATTAGAGATGCAAGGTTTTCTTTTTCCCCCTACTCACTCCTCTTTCATTCATCGAGGAAATTCTTGTATATTGTATATAAGTAAGGGTTGTCTTTTTATGAAGTAAATTACAAACATCCCATCACTATCAATTTGTATTATAATTTTTAAAGCTCTTCTTGGAGTTTATTATTGAGAAATGACCAAAATTTACATTTTCTCTCTTTCATTCATTCAGCAAAATCAATGATCGTTTACTACTCAGGCACTGGATTATACAGATGGAAAAACAGTGGATTCCCTTCAGTGTGTACAGTGGTGTGAATGGACAATCAAAAATAGTAAACTGTGATCTGTTAAGACACAGTTATGCCCTTTTTGGCTTTCTGAGCAACACCATGGCAGTATGCAAGAGCCAGCACGTGACAAAAGGTGGCACAAAGGGAGCCAAGAATAAAGTGGTTGATCCATTTTCTGAGAAAGATGGGTATGCTGTGAAAGTACCTGCTAGGTTCAATATAAGCAAAATGCTGGTCACCAGGATACAAGGAACCAAAATTGCATCTAATGGCCTCAAGGGTCTTGTGTTTGAAGTGAGTCTTGTTTGGTCTGAAGAATGATGAAGTTGCATTTAGAAAATTCAAGCTGATCACTGAAGATGTTACGAACAAAAACTGCCTAACTTACTTCCATGGCATGGACTGATCCAAGACAAAATGTGCTCCGTGGTCAAAAACTGGCAGACCATGATTGAAACTCATGTTGATGTCAAGACTTCCAATGGTTATTTGCTTCATCTGTTATGCGCTGGTTTTATGAAAAAAATGCAACAATCAGACATGGAACACTACTTTTACTCAGCACCAACAGGTATGCCAGAATTGGAAGAAGATGATGGAAATCATGACCCGAGAAGTGCAGGCAAGTGACTTGGAAGAAGTAGCCAAAAAATTGATTCTGGACAGCATTGGAAAAGACATAGAAAAAGCCCACCAATCTATTGATCCTCTCCATGACATCTTTGTTAGAGAAGCAAAAATGCTGAAGATGCCCAAGTTTGAATAGAAAAAAAATGCACAGAGCTGCATGGTGAAAGTGGTAGTTCTGAAAAAGCTACTGGGGATGAGACAGGTGAGGAAGTGGAACGAACTGATAGATATGAACTACCAGTCCAGGAACCTGTTTAAAATCCAGGCTTTTAGAGTGACAAAATATGGTCATCTAGCACATACACATAAAGGAATAAGTACATAGTGTTGGAAAGTGAGAGAAAAATGAAGAAGAGAAGAATTTTAAAATAAGAAGTCATAATAATTTCAAGTAATTAAATAAACTTTTTGATCTGAAAAAAGAGTGGCAAATACAAAGTTGTATTTGTGAAAAAAGAAGACATAGTTATGAATTTGTCAGTTTGTGTGTATGTGTTTGTGTGTGTGTGTGTATTTACGATATTCCAGGCCCTTTGCTTATGTAATATAATTTATTTTTTTAACTTTCAATTTTAAATATGTGGGGTACCATTCAAGGTTAGATAAGCAAATGTTCATTATCAGGTTCTCTTGTTGATGAGGTGTGCCTCCTTCCCATGGCAGTTTCCCACTACTACCAATCCTGCTACTGTCCTG
>NW_006945332.1:0-1249 GCF_000164805.1 Carlito syrichta | reverse complement strand
TTGATCCATTTGGAATTGACTTTTGTGTATAGTGTTTGGGGGTCTTGTTTTAATTTACTGCATGTGGTCAGTCAGTTTTCCCTGCACCACTTACTAAAAAGTTTCTATTCTCCCCAGTGGTTGATGATGGAGGCTTACTCAAAGATGAGTTGGTTGAGAAATTGAGTTTTACTTCTGGAATCTCTATCCTGTTCCATTGGCCTATATGCCTGTTCTTGTACCAAAACCAGGATATTTTGATTATTGTAGACTTATGATAAAGTTTAAAGTCTGTAAGTGTGTTACCTCCCACTTTGTTTATTTTTGCTGAGGATTGTTTTGGTTAATCACGGTCGTTTATGCTTCCATATGAATTCCTGTATTGTCATTTCTAGGTCTGAGAAGAATGCTGTGGTGATTTTATGGGTGTTGCATTAAATCTGTAGATTGCCTTGAGTAGGATGGACATCTTAACAATATTGATTCTTTCAATCCATGAGCATGGAATATTTTTCTATTTGTTTGTGTCATCTTTGATTTCTTTGAACAGTGTTTTGAGCCATCTATGAGAAACCCACAGCCAACATACTGCTAAACAGACAGAAATTGGAACCATTTCCCTTGAAAACTGGAACAAGACAAGGATACCCACTGTCACCCCTCCTGTTCAACATAGATTTGGAAGCCCTGTCTAGAGCAATCAGACTAGAGAAGGATAAGGAGTATCCAAATAGGAAAAGAGGTAGTCAAGTTATCCCTGTTTGCAGAAGACATGATTCTATACCTTGAAAACCCAAGAGAATCTGCTGAAAAACCTCCTTGCACTGATAAAGGACTTTGGCAAATTCTCAGGGTATAAAATAAATGTGCAAAAGACAGTCACATTCCTATACACCAACAATAAGCAAAAAGAAGCCCAGATAAATTCACAATAGCCACAAAAGATAAAATACCTTGACATCTTCCTAATCAGAGAAGTGAAAGACCTTTACAACAAGAACTTTTAAGGTATATAAGCAAAAACTAACAATAATAATAATTGTACATATTGTTTATTAAGCTTCTACACTGTTCCAAGCATTATGTCAGCTCTTTAACAAAAATAACTCATTTTACCCTAAAATAATTCTCAGATATTAGCAATATAATTCCTATGTCATGTAATAGGACATTGAGGCTCAACAAGTTTCAGTAATGTAACAAAAGTCATACAGGCAGTAGAGGCACAACTAGGGTTTGAAATCAGTTATGGTGATTATAAATCTGTGCT
>NW_006945331.1:0-734 GCF_000164805.1 Carlito syrichta | reverse complement strand
GACCATTTGGGGAATCAATTGGAGGGAATACCATTTTAGGAGATTCTGGCTTTGTCCATGTGTGAGAGGATGGCGATTTGGATTAGGATGGTGACATAGGCTAAAGATAGTAGAGTGGAGAGATAGTTACTGAAGAAATCGACAGACCCTGACCATTGGACAGATATAGATTAGAGACTCCTAGATGGCTAGCCCTCAATTTATCAATTTCGCATGTGATTTTAATGGAAATTGATCACCTCGCTCTCAGACTTTCAGCAACTCTTTCCCATTCTTTGGAAACCTTTCTAAGTCCAAGTCAGGAGGCTCACTTGACAAGATTTGACTTCTTTATTCGTGGTTGAAAAACATCCTTTGGTATTCTGCTTCAGTCAGCTTTGGCCTTTTCTGCCTGCCAAAACAATTGAAAACTTCTATGCAGTTGGTGCCTGTTCTAATCCTCAGCTTGCATCAGATGGTCCTCTTTTTCACACTTCTTCAGCTGCTGAATAGCTGGATTTCTGAGGACAACATCCCCCTTCTCTCTGATGCTCCCAGAAGCTTAAGCTCCCGATTTTCCATGGAATTAATTTAGTTATTTTCTCTCAATTAGCACAAACGCTTCCATTCCTTTTGAATTTTTCTTCTGTGGTCTGAGTAGAGTTCATTGTCTTCAAACTTGGCAATGGCAGAAAACATCATTAACCTGCTGCTGTATTCTGTCTTTCTCATTAATAACAATGCTGAAAATTTGG
>NW_006945330.1:0-506 GCF_000164805.1 Carlito syrichta | reverse complement strand
CAACTCATCTTTGAAACAACCTCAAAGACCCGATGGTTAATGGAGAACATACTCTGTAAATGGTGTTGGGAAAAGGCTGACAACATGCACAAGGTTGACCCAGGACCCCTATCTATCACCATAAACATTAACTCTAAATGGATGAAAGACCTAAATGTAAAGCACCAAATTATAATAATCTTAGCAATCGCAGGAGACACCATTAGGGAAACTGGAACCAAAAACTAATAGCGCTTCAGAGCACTAAATACCCATACCTTAAGAAGTAAGTTAGACTAGTAGGATCTTGTTGGGAGCCAACATATGGAATCTTACGGCTGAGGCCTATAAAGGCCTATTCAGAAGCTTCCCTCAGAGACAAGGATTTGACATCAAGCATATACATATGAATAGTAACCAATGTATTATAAGACAATCAGGATTTTCAATATTGAGCTTATTTTATTTTATGAAAAACATACAGCAGAATTACTTTAAAATCTTTTTTTTCCTTCTAAACTGTTTGT
>NW_006945329.1:0-816 GCF_000164805.1 Carlito syrichta | reverse complement strand
TGATGATCAAACAGTGTAAATAACTTATTCTTGCTAAGGAGCTGATGGTGGCTAATACCAGAACAGAACCATGTTTTACATCATTCTCGATTAACATATAGTCTAGAAAAAACACATTCAAATTAACATATATTATAAAAAACACACATACTCGGCATCTTCAGGTGCTGTTGCAGAAGGATTCCTAAGCAGAGTAGATACTAAAGACACTTCACTATTAAGACTGGTCCCCACAACATGCATGTTAGAATCCCCCAACAGTCAGTTTTTTATTTTTATTTTTTAATTTTTGTTTTAAAGATGTGGGGTCCAGTTAAGGGTTAGGTATACAAATGGTAATTGGACAGGTAAAATGGACCTCACTTTGGTCCCCACTTCACCTGGTTTGAGATCAGGTACCCTTACTGATGAAATGTGCCCCCTATTTTTCCTTTATCTTTTTATTTTCTTTTTAAAATTATGGTGAAATATGTACAATGTAAAATGTACTGTTTTCAAACTTTATAGGTGTCCAGTTTGGCGACATTCACCATGCTTTCTTGAGGTGCTACTTGGACGTGGCATTTTTAAAAAGGCACACAGAAGTTGCTGTAAGAATAGAGACAAGAACTGTTTCTGCACAGGGAGATCAAGAAAAGCCATTGAAATGCTATAGCATGTGAATTGGACCCTGCAGAGTAAGTAGGAATTTCCTGGACACACAAGGTAAGAGGAAAAGATGTTCCAGTTCATGGAAGCAGGTGATGTAGTGCAGCATGTGACTCTGTGAGCACACTAGAGCTTGGACTGGTCATGAATTGACAGGGACACAAGGCT
>NW_006945328.1:0-751 GCF_000164805.1 Carlito syrichta | reverse complement strand
TCAGCACCAACAGGTATGGCAGAATTGGAAGAAGATGATGGAAATCATGACTGAGAAGTGCAGGCAAGTGACTTGGAAGAAGTAGCCAAAAAATTGATTCTGGATAGCACTGGGGAAGACATAGATAAAGCCCGCCAATCTATTGATCCTCTCCATGACATCTTTGTTAGAGAAGCAAAAATGCTGAAGATGCCCAAGTTTGAATAGAAAAAATGCACGGAGCTGCATGGTGAAAGTGGTAGTTTTGAAAAAGCTACTGGGGATGAGACAGGTGAGAAAGTGGAATGAACTGATAGATATGAACTACCAGTCCAGGAACCTGTTTAAAATCCAGGCTTTTAGAGTGACAAAATATGGTCATCTGGCACATACACATAAAGGAATAAGTACATAGTGTTGGAAAGTGAGAGAAAAATGAAGAAGAGAAGAATTTTAAAATAAGAAGTCATAATAATTTCAAGTAATTAAATAAACTTTTTGATCTGAAAAAAGAGTGGCAAATACAAAGTTGTATTTGTGAAAAAAGAAGACATAGTTATGAATTTGTCAGTTTGTGTGTATGTGTTTGTGTGTGTGTATTTATGATATTCCAGGCCCTTTGCTTATGTAATATAATTTATTTTTTTAACTTTCAATTTTAAATATGTGGGGTACCATTCAAGGTTAGATAAACAAATGTTCATTATGCAGGTACTCTTGTTGATGAGGTGTGCCTCCTTCCCATGGCAGTTTCCCACTACTACCAATCCTG
>NW_006945327.1:0-635 GCF_000164805.1 Carlito syrichta | reverse complement strand
TTCTTTTGTTTGCCAAATTAGCTTTTCAAAATTCTTTACTGCCCTATAATAATTAGATCAACTTGGAAATGTTATATATCCTTTTCTGAGCCTCAGTTCCTTGCTTATAAAAATGGTAACAATAACTACCTCACAGGAGTTCTATAAGGTATTCAAGGGCATGGCATAAATAATACTGAGAGCTGCTAGTTTCTTCCTACAAGAATACCTTTCTGACATTTGAGAGCACAACCACCATCACATTCTTTAATTGTGCTGGCTATCTTACAGTCTCTTGGTTTAAGCTGGAAAACTAACAACAATATTGCATGGGACAGCATACTGCAATTTGCTTGAAATTGAGGTAAGACATTATAAATAAAAAAGGATTTTTTAAAATATAGTCTTATGGAAATTTTATGCTCTTGGGAAAGGTTTCAACTAGCCTTTGGAATGAAATACACCATTTCTAACAGGATCCAAATACCATTAAATGTATTAGACAGTTTCCAGGATAATGATACAAGTACATTTTGGAAAAAATATGAGTCTTGTTAATATGCTAATTTCACAGGCATATTTCTACTTGACAACTGTGGGTATTATTTTAATTAGAGTCATACTTGCATTCTAATATAAGAATTACTACTAAAAGC
>NW_006945326.1:0-643 GCF_000164805.1 Carlito syrichta | reverse complement strand
TATATCATTCTATAGTCTGTGATATAAGCCCACAGCTTGGTGTCCTTAGACTTACAAAATGTGATTGATAGTTAAAGGAAAACTTGGAATTTGGAAAACTTTATTGTTTCTCAAGTGCTTCACTATTGAAAGCCTGGCTTTCAAAACTGGAATTTATATCAGTCTTTTTCAGAGTTTATTGAGAATGTCAAAGCTGAGCAATGAAGTATGTGTTCTTGTGGAATTTTCTTTTCATCTGAAGAAAGAATATATAGAAAACTGTTGACACTCTTGGATGAATAGGTAAGGGTAAAAGGTACAGGAAAAAAGTCACTTTCTAGCAAACTGTTACCATAACAGCATATAGGGTATATATTAGTCTGCTTAGGTTGCCAAAACAAAATGGTGGCTTAAACAAAAATCAATTTTCTCACATTCTGGAAACTAGAAAACCCTGTGATCTGAGTGTGAGTATATTTGGTTCCAGGCAAGGGTTTCTTCCTGACATGCAGGTGACTACCTGCAAGCTATGTCCTCACATGGCCTTTCCTCTGTGAGTACAGAAAGACAGAAAGAGAGGGCTTCACTGTCTCTTCCTCTTCATATAAGGTCACTCATTCCTTCAAATAAAGCCTCATATTTATGACTTCATTTAAGCTTAATC
>NW_006945325.1:0-780 GCF_000164805.1 Carlito syrichta | reverse complement strand
TGTGATCTAGTAGGCAGACTGGTTCAGCGCTGTTCTGATGAAGACATTGCCACACTGAGCTCTTTCCACTGGCTATCCGGGGCATCTTTGGTCTCAATTTCCAATCATGAATTTCTGTCTCCATACACTGAATTTTTATTCTCACAAAGTATGGATTGAAAACAGACACATAGTTTAAAACAAAAAAAAAATGTGTTTTAGTTGTTTATTTTCAAGCATTACTGCATTTTTCTTGGAAACACTCATGGTAAATTGAGATCTACAATATCTCATCATCTACACTCAGAGGTTTACAAACTAGTTCTAGAAATTACATTTTTTAAAAGTTTTTTTTAAAAAAATGCTGACTGATATCTTAAAATTTTTTTATCAGTCAAGAACTTTCCTCCATCTTCTAATTGCTAACATACCACTATTCATGTGAGTGCTCACTCTGTAGAAAAACATACGCTGATTATTAAAGCAAAACCGCTTCATGAGTTCATGCTTCCACATGCTTATGCAGGATAAGAACTGGGCTTGTTGTCTCTACTCCACCTCCAGTCTGGCTTTAGGTTCTACTGGACTGGAAATGTTAATCATCATACATTTTCTTGTTAATCCTCAAGAATTATTATTATTCAAGCATAGACTTAAGTTCAGCTTAATATAGACACTAGATAGAACAGTACATCAGAGAGTTACATTCCCTTGCTATGAACTCATATAAAACCAAAATAAATGTGAGCTCATCTGCCATTATGATAAATTTTTATAATTGATATTTCAATTACCTGCATT
>NW_006945324.1:0-711 GCF_000164805.1 Carlito syrichta | reverse complement strand
CAGTCTGTAATCCTGTGCCATTGGGAGACTGAGGTGAGTGGATTGCCTGAGACCATGTGTTTGAGACCCGCCTAGGCAGCAAGACCTCATCTCTACAATAAACCAAAAAATCAACCAGGCATGGTTGTGCGTGCCTGTAGTTATGGCTACTTGGAAGGCTGAGGTGGAATAATCACCGGAGCCCAGCAGCCCGAGGCTGTGGTGGCCGGGAGTGGCCACTCCACTCCAGTCAGGGTGACAGAGTGAGACTCCAACTCAATAGGAAAAGAAAAAAAAAGACTACCTCGTTTAGAGGATTCTTGAATGGTCACTTATCCCTGGAGGTATTTTTGGATAGGTGTCAACACAGGTTTCTCTTCACTTCTTGGCAATGAAATCCACCTTGTCTACCGCATTTGGCAGAGCACTGTACACAATGCTTGAAGCCTAAGGATTGCTCAGTAGTCAAGGTCCCTCCCATTATGATGGCAAAGTTCTGAGGCAGATGTCATGAAGGACAAATTGATATGCTTGTTTCCCTGACTTTACTTACCTCTTTTAATGTAAAAATTAGCCTTTTAGTCAATCTACAGATTCAATGAAAAAACCATTAAGTTAACATCATTCATCTCAGACCTGTAAATTACCAAAAAGATTTCATATGAAGCCATAAAACTTCATGAATAGTGAAAAGAAACTTATCAAAAGAAACAAAGCAGAAGCTATCACAGG
>NW_006945323.1:0-787 GCF_000164805.1 Carlito syrichta | reverse complement strand
GTTTGCAAAAAGTTGTCATCATGTTGAATATTGACAACAGTGCGTGTGGTCCCAGGAGCATTGTTGTTAGTTCTTCCAACTTGAGCCCAAAGGCTGCAAGGTGGAAAACTCAGCTGAAAAATACCATGGTGGTCTGTGCTATCAGATGTCAGAAAGTTATTATTTCAGGAAAAAATGAGCTAACACATTTAAGCAGCGGCTCTCAATATTAATTTGGATCAGTGGTTCCTAGAAAGCAGAAACAAGTTTGTTACACAGACGCTTCAGGACTAAATGGAAACCCAGGATCAGGGTTTACAGGCAGAGGACTGTAAACACTGTGGTCAGAACCCTGCTGAATGGACAAGGGTGGGGGGACAAAGGCTGAATGACACAGTGTGATACTTAGAAAATGTCCAAGTTGGATTTTTTTTTGAGTTTCAAAGAGCTGAGGCATATATTTAATCAAAGATCATGTTTTAAGAATCAGAAGGATATTTAAGAAATTGATTTTAAAAGATTCTTCAGGAAATTTAATTGAGTGCTTCTGGTTGAGGGGTCTGTCCACCCAAAGCACCTCAAGAGATTTTGTGTACCTCCTGAACAGGCATGTAAAATGATGTCTGTCAGTGTGTGTATGTGTGTGTGTGTGTGGGTGTGTGTGCGTGCACATGCACACATGTGCATGCCTACATATTATTTTTCCTAGGAAGAGTTTCATAGACTTCATTAGATTTTCAGAGGGGATTTCAACATCCCAAAGAATGAAAAACATGTTTTAAAGGATCTCTTAGAAGCTAAGGATATG
>NW_006945322.1:0-788 GCF_000164805.1 Carlito syrichta | reverse complement strand
TTATCTTCAAATACATCTCTTGAGAGTTAGGGCTTCAACATATAAATCTGGGGAAAACAATTCAGTTCATAACAACTTAAGTCAATTATTCACAAATAATTTGTGAGGAATTAACAGTCTTTACATTTCTTCTAAAGAGGAAAATCTAACTCATTGAAATGGTTATACAACATCTGTGAGGTGTTCCTAGCATGCCTTTAAAAATGTCATGGCAGGTTCATCTTCAGGCAAGAACTCAAAGTTATTGAAAAGAAGAATGACAAGAGGGGATCAAAGGAGAAAATGGGTATCTGATCTTCCCTCTGTGCCCTAGTCTGAATAAAGAAAGCAGAAGAGCCAGGCTCGGTGTCTCAGCAAGTAATCCCATGCCTTTAGGAGGCCGAGGTGAGTGGATTACGTGAGCCCGAGGGTTCGAGATCTACCTGGGCAGCGAGACCTCATCTCTACAATAAATCAAAAAATCAGCCGGGCTTGGTTGTGCATGCCTGTAATTCTGGCTACTTGGAAGGCTGAGGCAGAAGGATTGCCGGAGCCCAGCAGGTCAAGGCTGTGGTGACTGGGAGTGGCCACTGCACTCCAGTCTGGGCGAAAGAGTGAGACTCCAACTCAAAAAAAGAAAAACAAAAGAAAGCAGAAGAAACTTCTGAAAGGATGGGTAATTGTGCAAATAGAAGAGAGTGTAACATTTAGAGTTAAGGCTAAGCTATTTTAATAACCAAGAGGCCTAAAAATACAATGACTTTTTTTTTAAGAACTGATGTTTGTTTTTCTAACAAACCCTAAGCCAG
>NW_006945321.1:0-891 GCF_000164805.1 Carlito syrichta | reverse complement strand
CCATGCACTGTATATTTAAATTCATATTATTTTATTTAATTCATGTCACAATCTTAAAATGTGTCATTACTGATATTTTTTGGAGAGGACAAAAACTCAGGTTAATTACCTTGTCTAACACAAGGCAACTATTAAGTGGCTGAAGCAATCAATGTGTATTTTTATTCACCAAATAATAGAAGCATGTGTAAAATTAAGAGTTTGAGGATTAGCGTTAGACACATGTGAATTTGAATTCTGGTTCCATCACTTACTTGCTGTGTAACCTTGGGCAAGATACTTAATTTACTTTTCTAACTGTTGGTTTATTTATTTTTGAAAGAGGTAATGAGAGTATTACCACCTAGGATACATTTATGAGGTTTCACTTGGATAATGTATATAACATATTTAGTGCTGTGCATGGAAAATTTTCAATTTTCAAAATGTGTTTATATTATTGCAGGCATAACTCATAGAAATTTAGCCCAAGGGATTTACTTGATGTTTTAAATTCACTCGTGTAGTCTTAATATGGCTACACATACGTAAACCCCAGTATTTTGAAATATTTTTTTTTAAAGGGAAGAAAAAAGGTCTTAAGCCTCAAAATCTTGAGCTGTCAGGTGGGAAATTTTTTCTAATGGCATGGTTTATCAGTTATTTTCATTTTTCTGGCCTCTTAAATATTTCTAAAGTTTCAGTGACAGAATAGGCAACAACAAGTGGGAGAATGATGGCGTGAGAGCAGTCCTTGCAATTACGATAAGATGCCTAGTTAAGAAAAATTTGAAACGGAGATTACAAACCACAGTTTTGTGCTGTGGTTAATCCATATCTAGGATAAATTCTAGGGAGAAATCTTATGAGATGTTTCAGACTAAATGATAGATTCAAAATGAAAAGCAGTTG
>NW_006945320.1:0-2902 GCF_000164805.1 Carlito syrichta | reverse complement strand
ATTGATTCCCCAAATGGTCGCTAGAGAGGGGTACTGAAAATGCAAATTGGGACAACCAGAGCCTGCTGCTAACCAGAATGTACTGCATTTGTATAAATTTTAAGGGACTTTATCCTCAAGATAATTTACTTCCATCTGTCTAAAATTTGACAGAATATAGTTATTTTGTTAGAGCAAGACATTTTATCACTGTCTACTAAAAACTCACCATAGTAAATATATAAGTACAGGATGTCTATAATGTGAATAGCAAACACCTAAATGTGGTGCTACCATGTGTACTAACCCATGACCCATAGGCAGTAGCCCAGCCTACTACTCCCATGATGAAAACTTTCTGTGGCTTCTGTTTTCTCCCATGTTAAAAGTTTGAACTCCTAACATGCCCTGTAAGGCTCTGCACTGTTCTCTGCTTGTACTGTTCCACCTGCCTGAGACATCATTTCCATTGCCACTCATTTTGGGCTGGCTACCTTTCGTCCTTCTTTGTTTGAGTGTGAATGCCATCCCCTCCAGGAAGCATGTCTTGAAGATTGGATTTAGGCCACCTGAGTCATCTTTGTACCCGAGTACATCACAGTTTCATATCTAATACCTTACCTGGAAGAAAGAAGGCTGCTTACTTGTTCAGTGCTTCACAATCCTTGACACAGTGGCCCACATACAGTGGACATTTAATGCATATCTGTCAAATGTATGAGTGAAAGTTAAACATATAAATTAGTGCTGCCTACTGAATAGGGATGTGTTGAATTATAAATTATAATGCCTTAATAGAAAGTAATTTAAAGAGAATAAAAATCAAAGAAAAAAACATGAAATTAATATTTAGAAGATTAGAGTTGAGCTGTACGATATGCTTCTCTGTCCTGTTCCTAACTATGAACTATAATGTATTACGTTCCTTAAATTAAATTCCATATCATAAAATAGAAAAGTTCTTCTTACTTCTCCATATACATTTCAGGTGCCTCAAAACTGAATTGCTATTTCTTTTGTTCTAAAATCTTTCTGTTTTGCCGGGCACAATGGCTCAGCCTGTAATCCCAATGATTTGGGAGGCTGAGGTGAGTGGATTGCCTGAGCCTGCGGGTTCAAGACCTGCCTGGGCGACTTGGCAAGACCTCATCTCTACAATAAATCAAAAATTAGTTGGGTGTGGTAGCGTGTGCCTGTAGTTCCAGCTACTTGGAAGGTTGAGGCAGAAGGATCACCAGAGCCCAGCAGGTCGAGGCTGCGGTGGCCAGGAGCAGCCACTGCACGCCAGTCTGGGTGACAGAGTGAGACTCCAACTCAAAACAAAAAATAACTTTCTGTTTTAAAATCTTGCTAGCATTAAAAAGAAAATATTACTTATGGGACGTCCTAAAGAGGTTCAAACAGAGTTGTATAGTCACTTTTAGAAGTCTATAGTATTTAACTTCAATTAGAAGTATTTGTGAGTTTTTGTTTTCTCTAAAGCTTTCAAATAATGATATAATCATGTATGTATGTCCATTTTGACCTCAGAGATCATAGGTCAATAAGCTCTATCAGCCTACACAACTTACAGTATATGTATCAGTATACACATCAACGTTCTAGGTACTTCTGCCTGAAACAGAGGGACTAGGAATGCATGGACATTGCCAGAGTTCAAGGTCATCTTGGTACTTAGGCCTCACCAGGCAGACCAGTGGCTCCGCCCCAACCAGGTAGTGACGTACTCTGCAGCAGGCAGCAGGAGTGTGCCCCGCCATGGGTTTCATGGGAAGCTGACTCTTCTTTCCCAAAGGTATTTGAGTGATGTCATCCCTACCTTTGGAATTTCTCAAAACTTCAAGTGCTTTCTGTGCCCCTGCCTTAGAGCTCTCTCCTCCATAATAGACAATCTGTCCTCTTTAATTGACTCTTGCTTCACTTCAGACTCCAGAACAGTCCTGCCCTTAATAGCAGAGAAAACTGTTCAAGCAATACAATTTAAGAAATGTTTACTGACTTCCTTCAACAGACGTGATTTTTTCTGCTCTTATGAAACTCCATTTCTCATGGAATTGAGCTTCTTTCCTTACCAACCCTCTTATTTACAATAAGTAGGTTCCTGTCTGGGTCTTCCCTCATATAATCTTTATGGTACCTGAATTCTTACTGGCCTGAGTCTTGCTTTGCTTCCATCATTCTTCTCAGAGACTGGAAGTCTGTTCTTCAATCCCTAGCCTGAAATTAAAGTGCCTCAACTGAGATCTGTCCCTTCAACACACCTGTCTGCGTGGATTCCATTCATCTTCATTCCTTAGAGTAACCCCCTAACCTGTATCACACGCCTAGATTCCCATGTTCAGACTATCAGTGTTGCCCCTGGATTCTAAGCTCCTCCTAACTGAAAGCCTCTTGCTGCCTTCAGCTGAGCATGTCTTGGTCCCTCCAGATATGACACACTCTAAAACCATCTCACCCTGTTTGCTCCCTGGGGAGGGGTCCTCTGTGTTGGATGATAGTGAGAGCTCTGACTTCCTGGTTGATGTCACTCCTGCCCATGAGACTTTCTCCTCTCCTTCATTGCCTCCTGTAGTTCTCTTGTTCAGCTTTCACACAGCAGCAAGTCACTAGAGCTTTCTAACCACTGGACAAAGTACCCAGTGTGTCCTAGGTATGATCCCATTTGAGTCTCAGAATGGGCATGCTGTAGTCCCAAGTTTAGTTTACACTTGGAAGAAATGAACCAAGGTTTACAATAGTTAATGACTTGCTTAATAACTAAGTCTGCTTAACACTAATGCCCATATGTTTAATTACTACACGAATATGCCTCAACTCAGGAGTGATAGAGTTACTAATCTTCTTTGGACAGATGCCCTCTTCTAATCTGAAGGGAACAAGAGTAAAGTCCAGCCAGAAATGATGAGTCTTGGAGGTTCCATGG
>NW_006945319.1:0-3029 GCF_000164805.1 Carlito syrichta | reverse complement strand
ATAAAAATAAAATCTAGGTCTGATGGGTCATCTGTGGTCCAGACACTGGCATGCTTTAATGATTAGATGGAGTTATTTTGTGACAAAGCAAGTGATTTATTGGTAATTAACCTACAAACTATTGACTTGGACAAAATTTCCAAAATTATTATAATTTACTACATTATGACTATTTATTTGATTCAACAATTAGCACCAAAAATATATTTCTGTCGCAGTTTCTTCCCTTCATTGTTTGCAAAAGAGAGAGAGAAAGAGAATACCTAAGAAACCATCTTTATTTGGCTTTTTTACAACTACTTTTTTTTTTTAACGCCATATGTTTTGTAAAAGAGAGCATGTTTGAAATTAGTGCCTGGAAGTGTCTTGGATAGACAGTTATTCCCCCCACCACCAGTTAAAAATAAAAGAAGCAAGCCTGGGAGACAGAGTAAGATTAAAGAATGAACTTGTTCTCTTCAGGTTAGTGTTCTCAATAATTGCACTTAGTAGAGGCTAGAACAAGCTAATTGCACTTTTATTTTTGCCCACATAATTAACTTAACTGAACTCAAATCTTGTATGTTTATAGTCCCAGCATCACCAATAAGCTAAAAATTGAACATTCTATCTTACCCTGAAAAATTCCAATTAAGCCCCGTTGGAGATTTCCACTGAATGCCAGCACTAATTCCTTTCTGTAAAGATCAAGGGTGCCAGAATGTCACACCAGAGAGAGGCCCATTGTCAGCTCATTAACAAGATTGATGACCTATACTGGTAGTTGAGCATTTCAGTGTAGTCCCAAGTCCCTTCCTGTGAGCCTTTGGGAAGATCAGGGAGGTCATCTCTCATTAGAAACAAGTTTATATGGACAGTTCAAAATAGAACGATCTAAAACTAAACTTTGGGATGATGCCAGATCTTAAGAAATTTTTTTTAATGTAGTTAGGCACTCTTGTTTAAATGGTTTATCTACTGATGTAAGCAGCACAACTAAAATTCTTCTAACCTCTTTGGTTTCCACCTCAGTGGGAAATGCAATATGGGAGCTCAATATTTTTACTTTCCTATCAGTTGTCTTTTATTATTAAGACATGAATTTATTTTCTCTAAATCCAGAGTTAAGAATGGAAACTAGATAAGTCTACCTGCTAATTATTTTATCAGTAGTGCAGCAAATACTAATTAGCAGGTTCTAAAAATAAACATTGACACCAACAAAGTCCCCCCAAAACCCACAAAGACATGGATACTAAACAGCATGATGCTAAATAACTCCTGGGTCAATGATGACATCAAAATAGAGATCAAAAGTTACCTGGAAACAAATGAAAATAAAGAAACATCTTACCAAAATCTCTGGGATGTCTTAAAAGCTGTAATAAGAGGGTAATTTATGTTCAACAAACTTAGAATATAAGCCTTTTAAATAAATGGACCAGCTGTGTTGTAAATGTTTAAACCAACATAGCAAAACATCATAAAGTATGCTGTGGAGGATCTAAAGTCACTACGGATGGAACCTCCTGGTTAGCCCAGGCTGGGACTTCTCACCTCACTACCAGCCCTTTCTTGGTTCATTCACCACAGATCAGGGACTCATTCCAAAACTAAACATTTTGTCAGGGAAACATAGGACTAAATGAACAAGGCAGGCTAGCTCTAATCAATTACTGGAGTTAAACTAGAATGCACATTTATCAATTTTTAGCTACTTTGATACTGATTTTTGCTCTCCATTGTACTCAATGTACTGTGGAAGCAGAATTAATCTTCAAAATGTTCACTGACCAACATGGGCTCTGAGAAAGTGAGGGTAGACAGTCTTAGAGAATATTTAGTTTATGTCATGATGAAATTTGAATTTAAAAAAATCTTTCTCCACAAAAGAATGTAGTTCTGCTAAACATAAAGCACATTTCCAAAAACTTCTGTCCCTAACCTCAATAGAAATGAATGAGTCTTTCTAAATCTTTGCTTTAAATTATCATTTTCCACATAGATAACATCTGATTGAAACTGATTTTTTTCTTTAAGAAGGGTTACAATGAATTGATGAAGTTGTAAAATATTGTTTTGACTTTGTCCATATTTTCATGAAACACTGCCTTAAGTTAACTGGAAATAGATATTTCCAATTAGTCAAAGAAGAACAAAACTTTTAAAATAAGTTGGACTTCAGAAACTGATCCCAACCATTTCAAGTTGTTTCTTTCTGTTTTAATTTTTCTTCTAAATTCTGGACACATGTTAACTCACAACTGAAAGCCTTTGGACATTGACTCCTAACAGGGCACAAAAAGGAAGGAACGTATAACCTCCCTCCCATCCCCAATTCCAATAGCATAATTACATGTTTTAATCTTTGTTAAAGGTGAAGGGGCCATGAGAAACAGAGTTAGCCACAGGGGAGAGAGTTAGGGCCGCAAGACACATTGCTATTAAATTACAGAAAATATTCCGTATTCTAATGGTAAATAAAGAGAAAAGGATATCTATTAGAAATGGAATTCTACACATAAGGTTCATGCACACAATGCCTTTTGTTGATGGATAACACCCCATACCACAGAGTACAAAGTGTTCAGAGTTTGTTTCTTTGTGTTCATTATTTATTTATATGAAAGCAGACATGGTCTGAAATCCCTTCTCTATCACTGGCTACTTTGCATGACTTTGGGCAGGTTATTATAATTCTCTCAGTCTCATTTCCCTGTGTGCTTGTAAAACTGGACCAAATAATACCTAACTTGGATATAACAGAAAATAAGGCCCGGGAAAAAACATCTAGCCATTTAGAACATACTAAATAATACGTTTTTTAAAATAATGAAAGAACAATGAATCATAATAAACAGTAGGTGGGAAAATTAAGGCATGCATTCAAACCATATGTCAAAATCTATTTCTGAGGGCTCTGCCTCATCTTCTTCCTCCCCACAAGGACTGGGCATGGGCTATGTGGCAAAGGAGGGGAGACTTTCTGCTATAAGTGCAGAGTTTTCCTGGGAAGGAAATAACATCTCAAGTCCCTGATGTACCTGTCA
>NW_006945318.1:0-762 GCF_000164805.1 Carlito syrichta | reverse complement strand
CATTCAATCATTCAGTCTGCTTTTTTTCTAAAGAGTTTTTAATTTAATACAAATATGATGATTACCCCTGTTGTGTTAATTTCCTACTTTGAGTTTGCTCAGCATATCCATCTGTGATGACTGCTGCTATGGGCTGTGTTCTTTCCCAAAATTTCACACATTGGAGTCTTAGCTCCCAGTACCTTAGAACTTGGCTTATATGGCAACATGGTCATTGCAGGCATAATTAGTTAAAATTAGCTCACACTAGAGTAGGGCAGCCATCTAATCCAACGGGACCAGTGTGCTCATACAAAAGGAGAGTTTGGACAGAGTCATCACACAGACAGGATGCATGTGAATGTGAAGGAAGAGGTTTTGGTTGGTGGAGGTTGATACGTATCCAAACCAAGGGATATCAAAGACTGCCAGCAAAACATCCGAAGCTTGGAAGAGGCATGGAGTGATTTTCCCTCGAAGCTCTCAACAGAAGCCCACTCTGCCACACCTTAATCTTGAAATTCCAGCCTTCAGAACTGTGAGAAAATGTATGTTGTTTAAGCCACCTGTTTGGGGGTGCTTTGTTACAGCAGCCCTAGGAAACTCACACAACTGCTTTTCATTTTGAATCTATCATTTAGTCTGAAACATCTCATAAGATTTCTCCCTAGAATTTATCCTAGATATGGACTAACTACACAAAACCGTGGTTTGTAATCTCCGTTTCAAATTTTTCTTAACTAGGCATCTTATCGTAATTGCAAGGACTGCTCTCATGCCATC
>NW_006945317.1:0-857 GCF_000164805.1 Carlito syrichta | reverse complement strand
CTTACTTCTATATATATAGATAAACATCACTACAAAATATGTGAAAAATTTAAACTTCCAAACTTCAGGTTGAAAGAATAAATATGCAGCCATTTATATCTTCTTTAAAAGATCCTTAAAACTATTAGATTAAAAGGGCTTGGTGAAATCACTAATGATATAAAAGCTTGAATAAAAACACAGGTTGAAAACTGGAGGGAAAAATCTAGGATGAAGAAGAGGAGAACTAGGAAGAAAAAAGAAGAGAGCTAAGATGAGGAGAAAAGGGCTTGGATGAGGAGGAGAGAGCAGGTGAGAGCTAGGATGGAGGAAGAGACAGTTAAGATGAAGGTTGACAGCTAGGATGAAAAAGAAGAGAGCTAAGAGCAAGGAGTTGAGAGCTGAGAGGAGGGAGGAGAGTAAGAGGAAGGAGGAGAGGGCTGGGATGAAGATGGAGAGAAATAAGGAGAAGGAAGAGAGAATCAGAATGAAGGAGGAGAGAGGTAAGATGAAGGAGAGGGCTAGGAAGAATAAGGGGCTATAAGATTAAGCAGCAGATCTAGGATGAGCTCTGTCTCTGTGTATTAATCCTCTGCCATGAAAGATGCCACAATTTCCCAATGTAAACAAACCCACCTTGTCTTGCCAATGTGTGCCTTCCTTTGGTGATACTAGCTACTCTGTTATATTGGCAGTCTTGAAATGGATGCTACTTTGTATTTTATAAACTAAATTTTGCCTGCAATATGTTTTAATCTTTTCATCTTTACCCCAGTGCAGAGCTTGGCATAAAAGTAATCTCATTCAATCGTTATAAAAATAAAATCTAGGTCTGATGGGTCATCTTGTGGTCCAGACACTGGCAATGCTTTAATGAT
>NW_006945316.1:0-426 GCF_000164805.1 Carlito syrichta | reverse complement strand
CAGCACCCAGGTATCTCTGCTAACCTCTCTGCCTGGCCCCACCAGCAAGTTTCCATTTGTAAGACATTTACATAACTTCATAGGATTCTTTTAGAAGCCTGGGAATCCTAGGAATGGCATGCAGATGCTCTCATTGTATGGATAAAGACACTGAGGCCCCAGTGGGGCCAATCTTTGCATAAGGACACTTGACTGGTGGGTGGCAAACTGTGGCCTGGAACCCAAGATCCTGACTTGCTGTCTACTGCTCTCTCTGCTGCTACTCTCAGACAGGTGGTACCTGTTTATGTATACTCCTGGCCCTCAAGCTGAGTAAGCAGAATCAGTGAAACAGAGTCCTTCCAGCAGGACCGCTAAGCCACTGGTTCACTTGCTCATTACCAGAGAAGAGAAGTACTGACTTGCTGACAGGGTCTTTGCCATGGT
>NW_006945315.1:0-403 GCF_000164805.1 Carlito syrichta | reverse complement strand
CCCGCCTAGTTTTTTGTTCATTGTAGTGCTGAGGTCTCATCAAGTTGCCCTGGGCTCAGGTAGTCCTCTCGCCTGTGCCTGCCAAATTCTGCAATTACAGGCATGAGCCTCCTTACCCAGTTAAAGCAGACATTTTTTTAAAAAAGAGTGCTGGGTGTGTGGCTCATGCCTGTCATCCCAGCACTTTGGGAGGCCAAGGTGAGAGGACTGCCTGAGTCCAGGTGTTTGAAACCAGTTTGGGCAATTTGGTGAGAACTCGTCTCTAGAAAAAAAATTAAATTTTAGCTGGGCAAGGTGGCGCACACCTGTACTTAGAGGGTGAGTCGAAAGAATCCCCTAAACCCAGTAGGTTGAGGCACGGTTGCCTTGAGTGGACCACTGTGTTCCAGCCTGTGCAACAGAG
>NW_006945314.1:0-788 GCF_000164805.1 Carlito syrichta | reverse complement strand
TGATCTTTACAGAAAGGAAATAGTGCTGGCATTCAGTGGAAATCTCCAACGGGGCTTATTTGGAATTTTTCAGGGTAAGATAGAATGTTCAATTTTTAGCTTATTGGTGATGCTGGGACTATAAACATACAAGATTTGAGTTCAGTTAAGGTAATTATGTGGGCAAAAATAAAAGTGCAATTAGCTTGTTCTAGCCTCTACTAAGTGCAATTATTGAGAACACTAACCTGAAGAGAACAAGTTCATTCTTTAATCTTACTCTGTCTCCCAGACTTGCTTCTTTTATTTTTAACTGGTGGTGGGGGGAATAATTGTCTATCCAAGACACTTCCAGACACTAATTTCAAACATGCTGTCTTTTACAAAACATATGGCGTTAAAAAAAAGTAGTTGTAAAAAAGCCAATAAAGATGGCTTTCTTAGATATTCTCTCTCTCTCTCTCTTTTGCAAACAATGAAGGGAAGAAACTGCGACAGAAGTATATTTTTGGTGCTAATTGTTGAATCAAATAAATAGTCATAATGTAGTAAACTATAATAATTTTGGAAATTTTGTCCAAATCAATAGTTTGTAGGTTAATTACCAATAAATCACTTGCTTTGTCACATAAATAACTCCATCTAATCATTAAAGCATTGCCAGTTTCTGGACCACAAGATGACCCATCAGACCCAGATTTTATTTTTATAACGATTGAATGAGATTACTTTTATGCCAAGCTCTGCACTGGGGTAAAGACGAAAAGATTAAAACATATTGCAGGCAAAATTTAGTTTATAAAATACAA
>NW_006945313.1:0-336 GCF_000164805.1 Carlito syrichta | reverse complement strand
TTTTTTTTTTAGCCAGTCTCACTCTGTTGCCCTGGCTGGAGAGCAGGCGCACACTCACGATCACCACAGCCTTGGTCTGCTTGACTCAGTCAATCCATCTGCTTCAGTCTTCCCAGTAGCTGTAAATACAGGCTTTAGCATAAAAACTACCAGAAATACAGGCATGCACTAGCATACCCACCTAGTTTTTTGTTCATTGTAGTGCTAAGGTCTCATCAAGTTGCCCTGGGCTCAGGCAATCCTCTCACCTGTGCTTGCCAAATTCTGCAATTACAGGCATGAGCCTCCTTACCCAGTTAAAGCAGACATTTTTTTAAAAAAGAGTGCTGGGTGTGT
>NW_006945312.1:0-783 GCF_000164805.1 Carlito syrichta | reverse complement strand
GAATTTGGGACCCAGTTTATATAATCCAAAATAACATGGAGATGTACAAAGTAGTATTTGGGCTCTGCATTAGTTTAAAAATTTAGAGAATTGAAAATTCTGGAAAAGAGAAGAATTTGGGACCCAGTTTATATAATCCAAAATAACATGGAGATGTACAAAGTAGTATTTGGGCTCTGCATTAGTTTAAAAATTTAGAGAATTGAAAATTCTGGAAAACTGATTATGATCTTAGAAAAAGGAATGCTCAAATCCTATAGGAAAAAACTGCTAAAAGGCTGTTACACAATAATCAAAACATCCCAAAGTCTATAAACTAAAGAAAGTGCTAAAATATTATGTGGTTGTTCTATAACGAAGTCTCAAGAGAACCCCGTGACCATAATAATAAAACAACATCTTGGGAAACCCTCACAGTCCCCTCCCAATTTGGTAGTTTTTCGTCCTCTCAATACTCACTACTTTAAAAAAAAAGCCTACCTTATTTAGAGGATTTTTTTTTTGAGTTGGAGTCTCACTCGATCGCCCAGACTGGAGTGCAGTGGCCCCTTCCGGCCACTGCAGCCTCGCTTCCTGGGCTCCGGTGATCCTTCTGCCTCAGTCTTCTGAGTAGCCAGAATTACAGGCATGAGTTACCATGCCCAGCTGAATTTTTGACTTATTGTAGAGATGAGGTCTCGCTGCCAGGCGAGTCTCAAACCCATGAGCTCAGGCAAACCATTCACCTCAGCCTCCCAAAGGCGCGGGGTTACGGGCTGAGCCACCGAGCCCAGTTAGAGGATT
>NW_006945311.1:0-628 GCF_000164805.1 Carlito syrichta | reverse complement strand
GGAAAGATTGCCTGAGCCTAGGAGTTTGAGACCAGTCTAGGCATCACAGTGAGACCTTGACTCTAAAAAAAAAAAAAAAAAATTAGCTTAGGTGCAGGTGGTGTGCATCAGTAGTCTCAGCTATTTGGGAGGCTGAGGTGGAAGCCGTGGCAGTTAGTAGATACTAACAGGCCTGGAACTGACAAGCTTGCTAGAGAATGCTTACCACGTGTACTCTGGTCACCTGGTCACCTGGTTGGCAGAAGCACCTGGAACACTTGTTAAAAACACAGATTTCCATGTCTCTTTTAGATCCTGCATTCTAAAATGTTATAACTAGATAGATAGAGATATATGTATAGTTGTATGTTCAATATGAATTTAATTTTTTTTTTTTTTTGAGTTGGAGTCTCACTCTGTCGTCCAGACTGGAGTGCAGTGGCCGCTCCCGGCCACCGCAGCCTCGGCCTGCTGGGCTCCAGCGATCCTTCCGCCTCAGCCTTCCGAGTAACCGGAATTACAGGCATGCGCCACCACACCCAGCTGATTTTTTGATTTTATTGTAGAGATGAGGTCTCACTGCCCCAGGCGGGTCTCGAACCCGCGGGCTCAGGCAATTCACTCACCTCACCCTCCCAAAGGCGCGGGG
>NW_006945310.1:0-909 GCF_000164805.1 Carlito syrichta | reverse complement strand
GTTTCTGTGATAAATCACTGAAAACGACCTAACTCATATCCATCAAACGTCTGGAAAATCCTTATATCTGTCCTTTTTTATGGCTGCATAATATTCCACAGTGTATATATCACATTTATTTTATCCATTCCAGCTTTGATGGGCAACATGTTTGGTACCATGTTTTTTGCAATTGTGATTAGAGCTGCAAAAAACATACTTGTGCAGGTGTCTTTTCGGTAAAATGATTTGCGTTCCTCCAGGTATATTCTCTACAGGGGAATTACTGAGTCACATAGTAGGTAAATATTTTGCCCCTTTAGAAACCACAAAACTTTTTTCCAAAGACGTTGCACTACTTTTCAATCCACATGTAGTGGAGTATTTATTTTCTCCCAAATCCTTACCTGTCTCTGTTATTGTTTGTTTTATTAATGATGGCCTTTCTTACAGGTTGTAGGTGATATTTCACAGTTGTCTCATTTGCATTTCTTGGAGGATGAGTGAGGCTGAGCAATTTTCATGTGTCTGCTGTCTGCCCGTATCTCTTCTTATGAAAACTGTCCAATCACGTATTTTCCACACTTTTCAAAGGGAAAGTTATCTGATTTTTCTGAGCGTTAGTTTCTTGTAGATCCTAGATGTTATGCATTTTTACAAATATATAGTGGGAGAATCATTTTCCCCATTCTGTTGGCTGTATCCCTGATCCTCTGATGGTTTCTTTTCTTTGGCAGAAGTATATTAATTTCATGAAGTCTCACGTATCTAACTTAATCCTTAAGGCATGGGTATTTAGGGCTCTGAAGAGGAATTAGATTCCGGTTCCAGTTTCCCTAACAGTGTCTCCTGCATTTTGGAAGATTATTATACTTTGGTGTGTTACTTTTAGGTCTTTGATCCATTTAGAGTTAATGTGTATCGTGATGA
>NW_006945309.1:0-436 GCF_000164805.1 Carlito syrichta | reverse complement strand
CAGGCTGTGGGGCTCCAGAGCCTATGCCTCCAGCCACAAATGTAGGCAAGAATTCCAGAGATGCCTGAAGTTCTCCAAGTTACCCTTACTCCACACAGGATCCATGGAGAAGATTTTCAGGTATCTCAGCCTTGACCTGTCATCGTGTTAGCACCAGTCACGCTGGAGATTCTGCAGCAGCTACTGCTGTTGAAGCAAGGTTTTAGGGGTTTCCTCTCCAGTTCTACAGGCCTTGGAATAAGCCTTTGATAAGGCACAGGATGCTGCCATAGGGAAGGCAGGGGCCTTGAAAGTGTGCTGAGCTTGTGGTCATCTCCTCTCCTGCAGACTCAGGGTAGCTTCTTATGCAATCACTGTGGCTGAAACTCCCTCATTCGTTCTTCACCACAGCAAATAAAAAATAAATGTGTACAGTTTCAATGTCAAGTGAGTGCTA
>NW_006945308.1:0-756 GCF_000164805.1 Carlito syrichta | reverse complement strand
GAGACATGTTAACTCACAACTGAAAGCCTTTGACATGATCCCTACAGGGCACAAAAAGGAAGGAACGTATAACTTCCCTCCCATCCCCAATTCCAATAGCATAATTACATGTTTTAATCTTTGTTAAAGGTGAAGGGGCCATGAGAAACAGAGTTAGCCACAGGGGAGAGAGTTAGGGGCACAAGACACAGTGCTATTAAATTACAGAAAATATTCCGTATTCTAATGGTAAATAAAGAGAAAAGGATATCTATTAGAAATGGAATTCTACACATAAGGTTCATGCACACAATGCCTTTTGTTGATGGATAACACCCCATACCACAGAGTACAAAGTGTTCAGAGTTTGTTTCTTTGTGTTCATTATTTTATATGAAAGCAGACATGGTCTGAAATCCCTTCTCTATCACTGGCTACTTTGCATGACTTTGGGCAGGTTATTATAATTATCTCAGTCTCATTTCCCTGTATGCTTGTAAAACTGGACCAAATAATACCTAACTTGGATATAACAGAAAAGAAGGCCCAGGAAAAAACATCTAGCCATTTAGAACATGCTAAATAATAAGTTTTTAAAAATAATGAAAGAACAATGAATCATAATAAACAGTAGGTGGGAAAAATTAAGGCATGCATTCAAACCATATATCAAAATCTATTTCTGAGGGCTGTGCCTCATCTTCTTCCTCCCTACAAGGACTGGGCATGGGCTATGTGGCAAAGGAAGGGAGACTTTCTGCTATAAGTGCAAAGTTT
>NW_006945307.1:0-1105 GCF_000164805.1 Carlito syrichta | reverse complement strand
CAGGCAAACAAATGGGTCAGTAGGCTAGAAGGGGAGAGGAGGAGTGGGCATGGAGTGTCTGTTGCTCATCTAATCAATTATGTTCAATTGTAGCAGCAGTGTGTTAGGAGGCCTGGTGCAAGTCTGTCAGTCGGCCTCATTTCATTCCTGTCTGTTCCAGTCACTCTGCTTCCACCATGCTTAAGAGTCTGAGATTTTTTTTTTTTTTTGAGTTGGAGTCTCACTCTGTTGCCCAGACTGAAGTGCAGTGGCCACTCCCGGCCACCACAGCCTCGACCTGCTGGGCTCTGGCGATCCTTCCGCCTCAGCCTTCCAAGTAGCCAGAATTACAGGCATGTGCTACCATGCCCGGCTGATTTTTTGATTTATTGTAGAGATGAGGTCTTGCTGCCCAGGCGGGTCTCGAACCCATGGGCTCAGGCAATCCACTTACCTCAGCCTCCCAAAGGCGTGGGATTACAGGCTGAGCCACCGAGCCCGGCTTGAGTCTGAGATTTTGATTCCACTCATTTATGGGAGAGATTTGCCTCCTGTCATCTGCACTTTTGGATGATAGATTCTCTGGATTAACTCAACAAAAGTTGAGTATTGGAGGAAAAATGTTGTGCTTGCTGCAATTAGTTTTTAGCTTCTCTTAATCCAAGACATCTAGTCTCTGCTGATTTGTGTTAAGCTCAATGCTTCTGCTGGTGATTTGCAAGGAGTGGCTGACCATCAGCAACATTGGCATCATGGAAAGGGGCTCCAAGGCATACTGGTTTTTTTCTTACTGCAAAAATTAGTTATTGCATCTTCATCCTGTTATAAAGATGATGTGGAAAGCCACAGAGTGTGATGGAGTTTTCTTATTAAAGTGTTTCTAATTTTAAATTAATTGATATTATTGTGTTCTCTTTCAGTGAGATTTAGGTTGGAATATTTGTTAAAAAAAAATTATTTCTTCAAGTTTTACAGAATTTCCTTCCAGTTTCGTTTCATTTCCTGTTTATTTCATTGGCATAGTCATATGTTTGCTTACCTGAAGAAGTGATTTTAGGGCCAGAGTTGAGAATTTCCATTTTATAGTCAAGCCAAGGTACTGGTACAATGGAAGCAATTTTCATTA
>NW_006945306.1:0-662 GCF_000164805.1 Carlito syrichta | reverse complement strand
AAAGAATGTGGCCCAGTCCAGAGATCATGCTGGGCTCTACAGGAGATGGCCCAGTCCAAGGTTTACAGTGGGCCACCTTTTGGAACCATAGACTACAATCTCTTAACAAAATGGCTATTTTAAAGGCCTATATATCTATCCTAATTTCTATGAAAATTTTTAATTTTTAATCCTAATATATAAAGCTGATCATCAGCAGCAAACTTCTAAAACCCAAATATAAACTGTAAATGTACTAAGGCCAAAACCACAATAGTAGAAAATGGAGACAATGAAATTTTTAAAGTTAACTATATTCTTATTAAACCTCAAAATATCATGATTGATTATGCTTGAACTAACATGATTTCTTGACGATTGGTTATTTCTAATTAAAAACATTTCTGTTTCTGCAATGAGAAATTCATAAATAAATTGCCCTATGATATGAAATAATTGCTTCTGAAATTACCCAAATAAAAAGAGAAGATATTCAACCTCTTAGCTGTGCATTATGCTCATAAGTTTATTACTAATTTAAAAGGGATAATATCCCTCAACATCATTAAGCTTCATGACTAAGTGGCAAAGCATATTATGCATTCTGATGTTGTCACACATTTGCTTGTAATTGAGGAAAAAACTAACCTAGTAATGGTACATACTTATTTTGAAAGGCAACA
>NW_006945305.1:0-766 GCF_000164805.1 Carlito syrichta | reverse complement strand
CTTTCTTCATCTAGCAAGCTCGCTAGCAATATAAAAATGAAATCTAGTTATTGGGTATTTCATCTTCCTCTACTAACTGGTGCTTATTAGTTATGCAATAACTAATTTTTTTCGTATTTCAGGATTCTAATCTATTGAACTATTTCAGTAGAGAACACTTTTTGACATTTAGAACAATATCATACAATTCCATTTAGTATTTCATTTCTAGTTCTATAACAATAGAATTATCTAGCATAGAGAACATAGCAAGCTATGCCATCTGGAAAACAGAATTTAACTTTACAACAACTGTGAAAAAATACAATTTTCCTTAAGTGCCATTTATAAATAATTTGTGGTAGATATATAATCCAGGTTATTCATACTTTAAAATGTAAAAGCTGTTTAAAGATTTTTGTGAATATGCTACATGTTTTGTAGCATGGCAATTAACAATGAACATTAGGTGGATAAATCAAGTCCATTAAAAAATACTTAACTTTTCAATTAAGTTTATTATTTCAACTTTTTTCTCTCAATCAGCCTTATTCAGGGATATTAACAAGAAACTAATTGGTTGGGTTGAGTTTCTTCTTTTCACCATTTGTTTGTAAGTCTTTGGTGGAAATCCAAATGAGCTGCAAACCAGGCAAACAAATGGGTCAGTAGGCTAGAAGGGGAGAGGAGGAGTGGGCATGGAGTGTCTGTTGCTCATCTAATCAATTATGTTCATTTGTAGCAGCAGTGTGTTAGGAGGCCTGGTGCAAGTCTGTCAGTCGGCCTC
>NW_006945304.1:5498-6279 GCF_000164805.1 Carlito syrichta | reverse complement strand
TTTAATCAAGTAATTTTTTAAAACCTCAACACATCCATAATTGACAGAATAAGACATTAGGCATGAAATGAGAATATAAAATCCATGTTCTATAGAAAGGCAAACAGTGCTTAAGTCCATCAAGATGACTGCACTTCACAGTTAGACCCTTCTCTGTGCTTTTCACTACATCCACTCCCATCTTCTTCGTCCTTATAGCATCTTAACTGTATCACCAACTTCGTACTCTCTACTAATTTTTTTCAAGGAGTACACATGCTCAATTGTTACCCTTACTAAAAGAGAGAAAGAGAGGGAGGGAGGGAGGAAGGAACCTAAATTCAAACAACCGCCGACCTCCTCATTCCTTGTGCCCTATTTTGTTTTAACTCTGTCTTCCATGCTTCTCTGGGAAGGGCACTCTTTGGTCATTGTTCCCATTTTTTGCTTCCAGTTCACTTTTAACCAAATTAATGCTGACTTCAAATCCCACTGCCACACCAAAATTGGCACTCTAAAGATACTGTAGTATCTGCAGTCTACTGTCATTTCCTTTTCCTTGCTGAATTTGACACTCCAGCCACACATTCTTGAATTTCACCTTGCCTTTGGCTTCCATGAAATTACTGCTTTTATTTCTCTGACATTCCTTTTCTGACCCTTTTGTGATCACCCTTGAGTGGTTGGTGTTCTCCAGGATTCTACCTTGAGCCACTGCTGTTTTGCTCAGGTTTAACTGCACCAGCATATATGGTGAGGATGTGCAAGTCTATACCTGCAGTCCAAACCTCTCCCTCATGCT
>NW_006945304.1:0-4138 GCF_000164805.1 Carlito syrichta | reverse complement strand
CAGGGGAATGAGATCAGTGAGATCACTGACTGGATCCATTCCAGTGTTATACCACCTCCTTCTTCAGGTTCAGCTTCTTCAAACCTACCTCACACTGTCTGCACTAGGTGGTTTTTTCATACTGTGTTCTTTTCCATCCTTCTCTATGGAAAACAAATAAACAAACTACAGCTTGACCTGACAAATCTCTTCCCCTTCCAGGCTCTACTGAGGCACCGTCTCCTCAAGGCTAGTCTACTACAACTCTTCAGGTGCCCCTTCTCTTTCTTGGCATGCATCTCTCCCCCATACTGTTACACTGTATATATATATATATACACACAATATATATATATATATATATACACACACAATCTGATTCATTCAGACTGGTAGGTAGGTAGTATTTTTAGAAAGCATCCTAATGATTATAATACAGCGAGTAGAAATTATACTTTGAAAAATATTGTTTTTCTTTCTAAAGTAGAGAGTAAGAAGAAGGATAATTTTGAACCAGAAAACTGCCTTAGTCTGGACTTGAGAGGGATAATACATGAAGGTCATAGAAGTAAGAGGACACTAACAAGGAAAATGGACATCTGGAAGACACTGATGCAGGGCGTCAATGGGGGCAGGGCATGGATGTGAAGAGGGAGGATTGGAAGACCAATAACGAGGAGCACAGCTTGTTTTGTAATCTCCCTGGAGTTGACCTGCTTTCTTCATCTAGCAAGCACACTAGCAATATAAAAATGAAATCTAGTTATTTGGGTATTTTCATCTTCCTCTAGTAACTGGCACTTATTAGTTATGCAATAACTAATTTTTTTTGTATTTCAGGATTCTAATCTATTGAACTATTTCAGTAGAGAACACTTTTTGACATTTAGAACAATATCATACAATTCCATTTAGTATTTCATTTCTAGTTCTATAACAATAGAATTATCTAGCATAGAGAACATAGCAAGTTATGCCATCTGGAAAACAGAATTTAACTTTACAACAACTGTGAAAAAATACAATTTTCCTTAAATGCCATTTATAAATAATTTGTGGTAGATATATAATCCAGGTTATTCATACTTTAAAATGTAAAAGCTGTTTAAAGATTTTTGTGAAGATGCTACATGTTTTGTAGCATGGCAAATAACAATGAACATTAGGTGGATAAATCAAGTCCATTAAAAAATACTTAACTTTTCAATTAAGTTTATTATTTCAACTTTTTCTCTCAATAAGCCTTATTCAGGGATATTAACAAAGAGCTAATTGGTTGGTTTGGGTTCCTTCAATCAGCCTTATTCAGGGATATGAACAAGGAGCTAACTGGTTGGGTTGAGTTTCTTCTTTTCACCATTTGTTTGTAAGTCTTTGGTGGAAATCCAAATGAGCTGCAAACCAGGCAAACAAATGGGTCAGTAGGCTAGAAGGGGAGAGGAGGAGTGGGCATGGAGTGTCTGTTGCTCATCTAATCAATTATGTTCAATTGTAGCAGCAGTGTGTTAGGAGGCCTGGTGCAAGTCTGTCAGTTGGCCTCATTTCATTCCTGTCTGTTCCAGTCACTCTGCTTCCACCATGCCTAAGAGTCTGAGATTTTGATTCCACTCATTTATGGGAGAGATTTGCCTCCTGTCATCTGCACTTTTGGATGATAAATTCTCTGGATTAACTCAACAAAAGTTGAGTATTGGAGGAAAAATGTTGTGCTTGTTGCAATTAGTTTTTAGCTTCTCTTTTTTTTTTTCATTAATCAGTATTTTTTATTATGGTTTTGTGGGGTACAGTTAAGGGTTAGGTGTACAATGACGTTTCATTCAGGCACCCTGTAGATAAGAAGTGTTTTCCCATCCCCTGACAGATATTTGCTACTGTTAATCCCATCCCCCTCCCCCCCATAATTTCCCAGTACCATCAGTCATTTTCTTATAGTATTGCATTGGATGTTCAAGGTCCATTATATGAGTGAGAACATGTGATATTCAGATTTTTGTTTTTGTGAGAGGTCACTCAGTATTATAGATTCTAGTTCTGTCCAGGTTGCAGCGAAATTCATGATTTTGTTCTTTTTTATGACTGCGTAGTATTCCATCGTGTATATGTACCACATTTTTTTAATCCAGTTTACACTCCCACCAATAGTGTAGAAGTGTTCCCTTTTCACCACACCCTCTCCAGCAGCTGTTATTTTTTGAGTTGTTGATAATTGCCATTCTGACTGGAGTTAGGTGGTATCTCAGTGTGGTTTTGATTTGCATCTCCCTGATGATTAGTGAGGTTGAGCATTTCTTCATGTGTTTGTTGGCTGCTCGAATGTCTTCTTTTGTGAAGTGTCTGTTCATGTCTTTTGCCCATTTTATAATGGGGTTGTTTGTTTTCTTCTTTTCAGTACGTTTCAGTTCCTTGTAGATCCAGGATGTTAAGCCTTTGTCAGACCTAGAGTTGGCAAATACTTTTTCCCAGTCTGTAGGCTGTCTCCCTGCTCTCTTGATGGTTTCTTTGGCTTTGCAGAAGCTTGCCAGTTAGGAACAGGCATATAGATCAATGGAATAGAATTGAGATTCCAGAAGCAAAACCTCAATTTCTCAACCAACTCATCTTTAGCTTCTCTTAATCCAAGACATCTAGTCTCTGCTGGTTTGTGTTAAGCTCAATGCTTCTGCTGGTTTGTCTTTTGCAGGTGATTTACAAGGAGTGGCTGACCATCAGCAACATTGGCATCATGGAAAGGGGCTCCAAGGGATCCTGGTTTTTTTCTTACTGCAAAAATTAGTTATTGCATCTTCATCCTGTTATAAAGATGATGTGGAAAGCCACAGAGTATGATGGAGTTTTCTTATTAAAGTGTTTCTAATTTTAAATTAATTGATATTATTGTGTTCTCTTCCAGTGAGATTTAGGTTGGAATGTTTGTTCAAAAAAACACTATTTCCTCAAGTTTTACAGAATTTCCTTCCAGTTTCTTTTCATTTCCTGTTTATTTCATTGGCATAGTCATATGTTTGCTTACCTGAAGAAGTGATTTTAGGGCCAGAAGTTGAGAATTTCCATTTTAATAGTCAAGCCAAGGTACTGGTACAATGGAAGCAATTTTCATTAACTAATGAGTTGAAAAGGCCCAAGGTACTAGGACATCTTAAGAGTGAAGTTAATAATACTGATGCAGTTAATAAAGCATTTTGGAATTATTGCTGTAACATCTGAATCAAATTAAATGCTTTGAGAATGTCTACATCACTAGTCTTCAAGTGAATTCAGATCATTGTTTTTACAACTTTGTTCTCTAACAACTTGATATCTATATAAAAACATGAATTGTGGTGATTATGGTGTTCTGGTTCATGTTAGATGTTAATAATTTTGGTCCTGTGACTTATACTCATTTCAATAGTTATAAAAGTACAATAAAAGTATATTAGTCTTACAGAGGCATATAAGTGCATTATAATGATACTGTTAAATTTTGGAGGGCACAGGTAAAATTAAACTATGTTTTGAAAATGTTTAATGGCTCTGGTTTGACTCGAGCAGACGAACACTAGGTAAGAGTACTCTGTGGTAGCAAAACTATTCACTGGTGAGATTGTCTCTATTTCATTTCATCTATAAAGGGCATGGCTTTCACATTAAAAGTCCTTCCTATCTTGGCTTGTTGTCTTTTGAGATTACAAGGTGCCCTTGTCAGTTCTTGGAGGAAAGTTTCATTCTTATATGGTTCTTTTTATTTCCCAAGAGTTTTGTGTGTAATAATGTGTTGAAAAAGTGGGGCAATTGATTGATTACCATTAAATTTTCTGCAGCAAGGGAAATCAATTCCTATAGACATATCCAGATGAAACTTCTATTTAAGAGCTTATATTTAAATATTTATGTCACTGACCACAGCCAAAAGTGGAGCTGGTCACTGTGGTGGTCTGAGGATTAGCCACAATTTTTTTCCAGTTTTGCTAGCCCTGTAATTCTGTGGGAAGCACTAGTTTTAAAGATCATAGCTTAGGAACTCTGAGATACTCTAGGACAACAATCAGTAAGTTGATTATATTCTCTGATATTCAGTTGCTTCTCTTAGATATATTATCCCCAAGGATTTAGATGATCATTTATGTACATTTGAATACATATCAATCTTGGGACCTTTCTCATGGAAGTCATGTAATAG
>NW_006945303.1:0-385 GCF_000164805.1 Carlito syrichta | reverse complement strand
CAAAAGATATGAACAGACACTTCAGAAAAGAGCACATCCGAGCAGCCAACAGACATATGAAGAAATGTTCAACCTCAATAATCATCAGGGAGATATAAATCAAAACCACCCTGAGATACCACCTAACTCCAGTCAGAATGGCAATTATCAACAACTCAATAAATAACAGCTGCTGTAGAGGGTGTGGCAAAAAGGGAACACTTCTAAACTGTTGATGGGAGTGTAAACTAGTGCAACCTCTGTGGAAAGCAGTGTGGAGATTTCTAAAAGCTCTAAATATCAACCTCCCATAAGACCCCACAATCCCCCTACTGGGAATATATCCTGAAGAACTCAAATCACTCTACAAAAAAGATACTTGCAAACGTATGTTTATGGCAGCATT
>NW_006945302.1:0-646 GCF_000164805.1 Carlito syrichta | reverse complement strand
TAGCTGTCAAGTGGTCGAAAATGAAGAAAACCACCAGACAGTGTCAGATTTATTAAATGCCCTAGAAGTACAAAATTAATGCAGTTCTTTGTCTTGAAACGTTCAATGCCCACAAGCTGGATTTATCCTAATGGCCACACGGTGGAGGGCACAATCATCAATTAGCTTTCTCTCTAGTGAGACGACCCACTGTTGGAATGCATGTAGGGTGAGACACCGCTGCACCTAGGCAGACCTCCAGTTTGTTCATTTTGACTGCAAATGACTTAATTTAACATTTTTCTAACAAATGCATTAGGTAGAATGGTGAAGTTTCCTTTTTTCCTTGTTTTCCTTTTTTTCTTAGAAGAATCACCAGTGAAAAACCACATTAAGTAGGCTTCTCACTCCATTTGTTTTCAATCATCACCCTTTAACGCATGAATCTCTGAGTAGCCTGTTACTCCTCCAAGCCCTTCACCAGTGAAAAACCACATTAAGTAGGCTTCTCACTCCATTTGTTTTCAATCATCACCCTTTAACGCATGAATCTCTGAGTAGCCTGTTACTCCTCCAAGCCCTGAACTATAGCAGTGAGAGTGGAATGGACGTTCTGATGCTATATCTACAGGGTCTCTCTTGGGTTGAAAATTTTTTATATGCATGA
>NW_006945301.1:2716-6911 GCF_000164805.1 Carlito syrichta | reverse complement strand
ATAGTCCAACTTAAAGATTAAAATCATAAGCGAGTAGTCTTAGGAAAGCAGCATAATGAAACAGAAATGTTTCCAATGGAAATGTACTAACCTTATACTATTGAGGCAAATTCAACACCTGCATTGAAATAAGGACATTCTTTGGACTCCTAAAAAATTACAGGCCTCATTTTTGTGGGCTGAAATTTTTGGATAGCTTGATAAGGAGATTATATAATTCCCTTATAGGGATATTTACTTAGTATTGTTTTTATTGTGTAGCAATAACAGATGACAAATGTAACTTCAGTAATAGGAAACAAGATGGCAGTTACATTCCTGGATGGTCACAGTTGTGAGACCAAGAATTATAGAATTATAGAAGGTTTCAGCTCCCTTTCTTTTTCCATGTATACTTTCAAGCATGTCCATATTTTCTGCAAGTGCTGCTCATGCCCTGCAGCATGTGGAAGCTCAGCGTCCACCCTCTAAGTCCTATTCACACTCTTTTTGGAGTTTAGTTAGCCCAAACCTAGGTATTTTCACAAAAATGTTCCCATAAACATTGAATTTTAATCTATATATATATTACCGAAAGATCTTCATGATTATAGTTGCATACTTTTTCATATACATCAGCTATCTTATGCTATGCTTTTTAATGAAGTATTATTTTGTGCAAACATTTTCATGTTCTGGTATCATCCAAAGATTTATAATTTTTTAAAAGAAGAAAAAGTAGATTCAATAAGCCATAATGGCAAATGCTATTCCAAATTTATTAAAAACAAGTTTATATTCAAGCTCACCCTCTATATACATTGTGCATCCTACTCAAAAATTTATACTAGAAAAACAATATTACCTTTTATATTACCCTTTCCCAGAAGAAAAACATTTTAAGATGTGCCTCCTTTATTGAATTTAAAATGTATGCAAAACATTCTTTCAAGCATTTTTGAGAGTAAGTAAAAAAATGTTTTTGAAAAGAGATGTTAACCTTCTGTTTTAAGGAAAATGATTCTGAGCATTCTCCTGGACGGCCTCACTTTAGGATGGCTCTGTTGTCATCCTTCCTTCCCTTGGAGCTGAAGCACAGGAGAAGCCTCCTGAGTTTTCCAGCTCAGGCGTGTCTCCTTCTGAGAGCTAGGACGTGTTCTCCAGCGACAGCTATGCAGAGTACGGTTAGATATTCCATATATGAACTCTAATAGACAACATTTACAACAGGTTGTATAAAGCACTCAGAAGTGAGTGCATGATATCAATATTCTGTGATACATCTTTACTTTGTCTCCCTGTTTATATTTTACATTTCATAAAGTATCATTTAGAACTTTATTTGCTGGTTGTGGGACTTTTATTTAAGGTAAAACCTGTACTGCACATTGTGTCTTGTAGAAGCAGAAATGAATTTTAGCAGATGACTTATTTCCATAAAATGAGATTATTTAAAAGCAAAACATTTAACTTTTGCCATATATTTGCTTCATATTTTTGTCCCATCATTGCTTTTTTTTTTTTCTTAATGAAAAAGCAACTATAGTGTCAGGTATAGTTAAAATATCACAAAATCAGAAATTTTGAACCTCATGGGACTCTTAACCTTAAAACTAAATTTTTTCATTTAAAAAATCTGAATGGAAAATAGTTTGCTTTACTTTAAAATATATATATAAGATGTGAATATTAAATTTTAAAAAATTGCAAATTTTTAATATTTTTAAAGCTTGACCAGAATCTTTCTAAGAAAGAGGAAAATTAATCTTAAATACTTAAGTTAAAACATTTTAATGAACCAAGCCAAAGTTGATAAGTTTCTAATTTTACCCATCTTCCTACATTTTACCCTTAATTTGAAATATTCATGTAGGAAAGCTATCCCTGGTCATTTCACTACACTTAACAGTGCATAAACTGAAGTCATATAAAAAGATATGACAAATAAACATTGTATATCCACTAACTCTTTCCTTGTGCTTTTGAAAATATTGAATTGCTTAAACATCTCAATGGTTTGAAAGTTTCCAGTGAATGAAAACATATATTCCAACTGAATTTGTTAGCCCTGTAAATTCCACTCTGAGTACTGTAATTAATTCAAGAAGGACATAGTAATATATCTGTGTATACCATGACAATTCAAAGTATTAAAATTTCAATTTCAACTTTTCATGTATAAAAAGGGAAGCAATTATTTAAATATATTTAAAAATTATGTTGGAAATAAATACTGTTTTACTCAGACCCAGCCAGGCAGAGTTGATTAACTCAAAGTACTTGCTAATCTGATATACTGTTTTTTCCTTCTTTTCTTCTCTCTCTCTGTCTACCCCTCTCCCCTTGAAAAAAAAGGCCATGATATAGAAAACTATACTTTGTTTATGTATTTGAATTAATAGCATGATTTATTATTTGTCAAATATCTGACTGAAGCTATTGGTTTTGTTCTTTTTGAGTTTTTATAATGGGGTGCTGCAAAGCTGTGTACAATAAATGGCAAGGGTGGTGATTTACTGAATACAATTAGGAACAAAGAACTATAGAAAGCACAGAAACATTTTCATAAATGGGTTTTATTATATTTCATAGGCATCACTCACTTTGGTGGGTTTTAATATTCAAATCAAAATAAAATAATATTAATTCATAGTGTAGTACAGTTACAAAATAGTACCTTAAATAGAGAAAAGGAAAACTCATTTCATATTCAAAACTAGACACTTTAAAAAATGTCTTATAATTTGTCTAAGAAAGACCTATGTTATATATACAGATATAAAGTTTAAATCTGGTGACACAACAATAATACTGCATTTTAATATAAATTATCAATTCATAGCTATAGAGGTAACAAACAACTTTCCCTCTCATTTTAAAAACAAAAGATTCAAATAGTCAAAATTTCAGTACGTAGGACTTAAAAACAACAACAACAACAATAACAACAACAACGAAGACATTATTGACCAAAGAGTGTATACTTAGGAATTATCTCAAAGAACTTTAAAGAAAACAGTTTGTTATTTACCTTTAATTATAAAATTCTGAAAAAATAGCAAACAGAAACTTTATGGAGAGTAAAATCGTCCTTAGAGACTGAAAATAATGAAGGTTTTGTACAAATCTGAACTTTCATATGCTGATTATCTATGGTAATGTTTTAACAAAGAGTTTATGTGTCATTTTCTGTGTATTTATGTAATTTCAAGAAAATAAATTTCTGATTCTATTTCTGGCCATCACTTCAAATACAGGAATTTTTTTTCTTGACAGAATCAGAAACATGGGTAAACCTGGCTGCTATTTAAATAGTTACAAGGTCAGAATACCTTAAAGTACTTTTTTGTTATTGTTGCTACATTCAGTGCAACAGAATGTAATTCTAGAGTGATTCACTTACAAAGAGTATACTGGTGGAAATTAAAAATTACTATAATCATGTATAGTTTTTCCTTTCTCTCCACAAATAATTTGATCCAGTTAACTCTGTTCAATTAAAGGAATGATGCATGCAACCTGAAAAAATAAAAAGAAATATTTGTGTTTGTACTTTAACTTTAATATGAAGCAGTTTTATTAAAGAAAGATATTTTAAAAAACTAAAAATCAAAACCTAAACAAACAAACAAAAAAAACCTGAGCCAGAAAAACCTAGCAATTTCTCAGGAGGAAAAAAATCTTGCTGAAAATTATTATTCTACTCATAAAGTTTTAGGATGACTTGTGTTCCTGATAGATTTTTGAAATACAGTTATAGTAAGTATAAGCATATGGACACTTCATAGTTATGCTGAACCTACCCCTAAGCTTGTCAAAAATATGAAAGATTGAAATAAATTTGAAGATTGGTGGATATTAATTTACTATCACTTAAAATAGTAGATAAAATATTTTAAAATATTTTTATATTATCTTGCCATTTAATTTTTAATATGGTTATTACATCTTGTTTCCTTTTTGACTTTTATTTCTTATCTTTAAAAAATGCAAGAAAACAATTATTTTCTAAGTGTTCTGCAGTAAAATTAAACCAAAGCAATTCCAGGAAACAAGTTGTCACAATAAGTCAGGAAAATCAAAGTGAAGATTTAGTTATTTTCTTAATTTACTTCATTATCCTCATTTATTAAAACTGCTGGGTTTGGTGGCACAGCCTGTAATCCTGCACCTTTGGAGGCTGAAGTGTGTGAATTGTCTGAGCCCACGGGTTTGA
>NW_006945301.1:0-1530 GCF_000164805.1 Carlito syrichta | reverse complement strand
CATGAAGAAAATGGAAGGAACACAAATTAACAACCTAACAAGCCACCTAAAGAAGCTGGAAAAGCAAGACCACAAAATTCCTTATTTCAGCAGAAGAATCCAGATCACCAAAATAAAAGCCCAAATCCAGGACATAGAAGACAAAAAGATAATACAAAAAAATCAATGAAACAAAAAGCTGATTCTTTGAAAGGATAAACAAGATAGATGGTCCCCTAGCTAGACTGACCAAGAGAAAACAATGAAAAAACCAAATAAGCACAATCAGAAACACAAAAGATGAAGTCACATATGGCCCTGAAGAAATACAAAAGATCATTAGAGACTACTACGTACACTTGTATGGAAACAAACTTGAAAACCTTAAGGAAATGGAGGACTTTCTGACATCACACAACCTACCTAGATTGGAACAAGAAGAAATTGAGACCCTAAATAGACCAATAACAATCAAGGAAATTGACTACATAATAGGAAAACTTCCTACAAAAAAAAGCCCTGGTCCAGATGGCGTTCCAGCAGAATTCTACAAGACATTTAAGGAGGAGCTGATACCAATCCTACTGAAGGTATTCCAGGTGATTGAAAAGGATGGAACGCTCCCCCAATCATTTTACAAAGCCAACATCACATTGATACCCAAGCCAGGTAAAGATCCAGCAAAGAAAGAGAACTACAGGCCAATATCTTTGATGAACATAGATGCTAAAATTCTCAACAAGATCCTAGCAAACCGGATTCAGCAATACATCTCAAAAATCATCCATCATGACCGAGTAGGCTTCATTACTGGGATGCAAGTCTGGTTCAACATTCGTAAAACCATAGATGTAATTAAATACATCAACAGATGTCAAAACAAAAACCACATGATTATATCATTAGATGCAGAAAAAGCTTTTGATAAAATCCAGCACCCCTTCTTGATAAAAACTCTTGAACATCTAGGAATACGGGGTACATACCTCAAAATAGTAAAAGCCATCTACGAGAAACCCACAATTATCATACTCCTAAATGGACAAAAATTGGGACCATTTCCCCTGAAAACTGGAACAAGACAAAGATGCCCACTCTCACCCCTCCTGTTCAACATAGTATTGGAAGTCCTGGCTCGAGCAATCAGAGAAGAGGAGGCAATCAGGGGTATCCAAATAGGAAAAGAGGAAGTCAAGTTATCTCTCTTTGCAGATGATATGATTGTGTACCTTGAAAACCCAAGAGAACCTGTCAAAAACCTCCTTACACTGATAAAGGCCTTTGGCAGAGTCTCAGGATACAAAATAAATGTACAAAAGACAATCGCATTTCTCTACACCAATAATAAGCAAACAGAAACCCAAATAAAAAACACAATTCCATCACAATAGCCACAAAAAAAATGAAATACCTTGGCCTCTTCCTAACCAGAGACGTGAAAGACTGTTACAAGAAAATTACAAAACACTGCTCAAAGAAGTCAAAGATGACACAAACAAGTGGGAAAGTATCCCATGCTCATGGATTCGAGATCACATTGTGAAGATGTCC
>NW_006945300.1:0-1021 GCF_000164805.1 Carlito syrichta | reverse complement strand
TTTAGAGATGAAGATTGAGGCTCAAAGAAAATGAGTAACTTAGTCAGCTGCTAAGTGTCAGTGCTATGCTCTTCATTGTCCAGACATTTCCCAACAAATATCTTCTGAGTACGTGTTATATACCAAGGCATTAACTTAGTCACTAAGGATAGTGATTAGCAAGGAATTCATGGTACCTGACCATGTGAAGTATATTTCTGAATAAAGACAACATATAAACAAAGAAGAAAATCTATCAGATGCTGATTATGGGCTACGAAAGAATTAAAATCAGTTATGTGATGACACAGAGAGGGTCTGGGATGAAGGTCGCAGGATGTGAGGACTTTAAATTGGGTGCTCAGAGAAGATTTGTATTAATATCCTGAGGCAGGAATGAGCCTGATGAATTTCAGGAATGGAATTAAGCCCAGTGTGACTGAAGTTAGTAGGAAAAAAGTCTCTAAATAGTAGGATTTTAATTTTAAAAATAAAGAGAAGGTTTTAAAGATTTTAAACTGAAAAGTCACATGGTCGATTTGAATTTTTACAGATTCTTTTGGTTGTATTGTGGAGAATGGATTGGAAGGGGGCAAAACTGGGTTGAGGAGTTAATAGAAAGCCCCTGTTTTATCTATCTATCTATCTTTCTATCTATCTATCTATCGCCCCTATGGTCTGTAAAGATAATGGTAGCTTGGGCTGGACTGAGTTGATGAAATGAATGGGTTTAGAGGTTTTTTTTTGGAAGGTGAAAGTTGACATGACAACTCATCCCACATGCTAAGACATTCCTGCAAAACTGTAGTCTCTTGAGATCAGGAGCCTTTGTCTCGTTCCCTTTTCTGCCATCAGGGGACACAGCACTGAAGGGAGACAGTCATTAAATAATGATTGAATGAAGGTGTGATTGAGCAAATAAATGAGTAAATGCAGCATAATAAATTATTATATCCTGGAATATCAAGTGCCTAAATTAAATTATTGAATTATAGGATAAAATCACAATTAAAGGCAGATTGTCTTAGAATTTTGTTAATTT
>NW_006945299.1:0-3997 GCF_000164805.1 Carlito syrichta | reverse complement strand
CAGCATAATGAAACAGAAATGTTTCCAATGGAAATGTACTAACCTTATACTATTGAGGCAAATTCAACACCTGCATTGAAATAAGGACATTCTTTGGACTCCTAAAAAATTACAGGCCTCATTTTTGTGGGCTGAAATTTTTGGATAGCTTGATAAGGAGATTATATAATTACCTTATAGGGATATTTACTTAGTATTGTTTTTATTGTGTAGCAATAACAGATGACAAATGTAACTTCAGTAATAGGAAACAAGATGGCAGTTACATTCCTGGATGGTCACAGTTGTGAGACCAAGAATTATAGAATTATAGAAGGTTTCAGCTCCCTTTCTTTTTCCATGTATACTTTCAAGCATGTCCATATTTTCTGCAAGTGCTGCTCATGCCCTGCAGCATGTGGAAGCTCAGCGTCCACCCTCTAAGTCCTATTCACACTCTTTCTGGAGTTTAGTTAGCCCAAACCTAGGTATTTTCACAAAAATGTTCCCATAAACATTGAATTTTAATCTATATATATATTACTGAAAGATCTTCATGATTATAGTTGCATACTTTTTCATATACATCAGCTATCTTATGCTATGCTTTTTAATGAAGTATTATTTTGTGCAAACATTTTCATGTTCTATATTCAAGCTCACCCTCTATATACATTGTGCATCCTACTCAAAAGTTTATACTAGAAAAACAATATTACCTTTTATATTACCCTTTCCCAGAAGAAAAACATTTTAAGATGTGCCTCCTTTATTGAATTTAAAATGTATGCAAAACATTCTTTCAAGCATTTTTGAGAGCAAGTAAAAAAATGTTTTTGAAAAGAGATGTTAACCTTCTGTTTTAAGGAAAACGATTCTGAGCATTCTCCTGGACGGCCTCACTTTAGGATAGTTCTGTTGTCATCCTTCCTTCCCTTGGAGCTGAAGCACAGGAGAAGCCTCCTCAGTTTTCCAGCTCAGGCCTGTCTCCTTCTGAGAGCTAGTACGTGTTCTCCAGCGACAGCTATGCAGAGTACGGTTAGATATTCCACATATGAACTCTAATAGACAACATTTACAACAGGTTGTATAAAGCACTCAGAAGTGAGTGCATGATATCAATATTCTATGATACATCTTTACTTTGTCTCCCTGTTTCTATTTTACATTTCATAAAGTATCATTTAGAACTTTATTTGCTGGTTGTGGGACTTTTTTTTAAGGTAAAACCTGTACTGCACATTGTGTCTTGTAGAAGCAGAAATGAATTTTAGCAGATGACTTATTTCCATAAGATGAGATTATTTAAAAGCAAACATTTAACTTTTGCCATATATTTGCTTCATATTTTTGTCCCATCATTGCTTTTTTTTTCTTAATGAAAAAGGAACTATAGTGTCAGGTATAGTTAAAATATCACAAAATCAGAAATTTTGAACCTCATGGGACTCTTAACCTTAAAACTAAATTTTTTCATTTAAAAAATCTGAATGGAAAATAGTTTGCTTTACTTTAAAATATATATATAAGATGTGAATATTAAATTTAAAAAAATTGCAAATTTTTAATATTTTTAAAGCTTGACCAGAATCTTTCTAAGAAAGAGGAAAATTAATCTTAAATACTTAAGTTAAAACATTTTAATGAACCAAGCCAAAGTTGATAAGTTTCTAATTTTACCCATCTTCCTACATTTTACCCTTAATTTGAAATATTCATGTATGAAAGCTAGCCCTGGTCATTTCACTACACTTAACAGTGCATAAACTGAAGTCATATCAAAAGATATGACAAATAAACATTGTATATCCACTAACTCTTTCCTTGTGCTTTTGAAAATATTGAATTGCTTAAACATCTCAATGGTTTGAAAGTTTCCAGTGAATGAAAACATATATTCCAACTGAATTTGTTAGCCCTGTAAATTCCACTCTGAGTACTGTAATTAATTCAAGAAGGACATAGTAATATATCTGTGTATACCATGACAATTCAAAGTATTAAAATTTCAATTTCAACTTTTCATGTATAAAAAGAGAAGCAATTATTTAAATATATTTAAAAATTATGTTGGAAATAAATACTGTTTTACTCAGACCCAGCCAGGCAGAGTTGATTAACTCAAAGTACTTGCTAATCTGATATACTGTTTTTTCCTTCTTTTCTTCTCTCTCTCTGTCTACCCCTCTCCCCTTGAAAAAAAAGGCCATGATATAGAAAACTATACTTTGTTTATGTATTTGAATTAATAGCATGATTTATTATTTGTCAAATATCTGACTGAAGCTATTGGTTTTGTTCTTTTTGAGTTTTTATAATGGGGTGCTGCAAAGCTGTGTACAATAAATGGCAAGGGTGGTGATTTACTGAATACAATTAGGAACAAAGAACTATAGAAAGCACAGAAACGTTTTCATAAATGGGTTTTATTATATTTCATAGGCATCACTCACTTTGGTGTGTTTTAATATTCAAATCAAAATAAAATAATATTAATTCATAGTGTAGTACAGTTACAAAATAGTACCTTAAATAGAGAAAAGGAAAACTCATTTCATATTCAAAACTAGACACTTTAAAAAATGTCTTATAATTTGTCTAAGAAAGACCTATGTTATATATACAGATATAAAGTTTAAATCTGGTGAGACAACAATAATTCTGCATTTTAATATAAATTATCAATTCATAGCTATAGAGGCAACAAACAAATTTCCCTCTCATTTTAAAAACAAAAGATTCAAATAGTCAAAATTTCAGTAGGTAGGACTTAAAAACAACAACAATAACAACAACAACGAAGACATTATTGACCAAGGAGTGTATACTTAGGAATTATCTCAAAGAACTTTAAAGAAAACAGTTTGTTATTTACCTTTAATTATAAAATTCTGAAAAAATAGCAAACAGAAACTTTATGGAGAGTAAAATCATCTCTAGATACTGAAAATAATGAAGGTTTTGTACAAATCTGAACTTTCATATGCTGATTATCTATGGTAATGTTTTAACAAAGAGTTTATGTGTCATTTTCTGTGTATTTATGTAATTTCAAGAAAATAAATTTCTGATTCTATTTCTGGCCATCACTTCAAGTACAGGAATTTTTTTTTCTTGACAGAATCAGAAACATGGGTAAACCTGGCTGCTATTTAAATAGTTACAAGGTCAGAATACCTTAAAGTACTTTTTTGTTATTGCTGCTACATTCAGTGCAACAGAATGTAATTCTAGAGTGATTCACTTACAAAGAGTATACTGGTGGAAATTAAAAATTACTATAATCATGTATAGTTTTCCTTTCTCTCCACAAATAATTTGATCCAGTTAACTCTGTTCAATTAAAGGAATGATGCATGCAACCTGAAAAAATAAAAAGAAATATTTGTGTTTGTACTTTAACTTTAATATGAAGCAGTTTTATTAAAGAAAGATATTTTAAAAAATCAAAAATCAAAACCTAAACAAACAAACAAAAAAAACCTGAGCCAGAAAAACCTAGTAGTTTTCTGGAGGAAAAAAATCTTGCTGAAAATTATTATTCTACTCATAAAGTTTTAGGATGACTTGTGTTCCTGATAGATTTTTGAAATACAGTTATAGTAAGTATAAGCATGTGGACACTTCATAGTTATGCTGAACCTGCCCCTAAGCTTGTCAAAAAGATGAAAGATTGAAATAAATTTGAAGATTTTTTAGATCTCCTAAACCATATGGTGGATATTAATTTACTATCACTTAAAATAGTAGATAAAATATTTTAAAATATTTTTATATTATTATCTTGCCATTTAATTTTTAATATGGTTATTACATCTTGTTTCCTTTTTGACTTTTATTTCTTATCTTTAAAAAATGCAAGAAAATAATTATTTTCTAAGTGTTCTGCAGTAAAATTAAACCAAAGCAATTCCAGGAAACAAGTTGTCACAATAAGTCAGGAAAATCAAAGTGAAGATTTAGTTATTTTCTTAATTTACTTCATTATCCTCATTTATTAAAACTGCTGGGTTTGGTG
>NW_006945298.1:0-735 GCF_000164805.1 Carlito syrichta | reverse complement strand
GAAAGAGAACACAATAATATCAATTAATTTAAAATTAGAAACACTTTAATAAGAAAACTCCATCACACTCTGTGGCTTTCCACATCATCTTTATAACAGGATGAAGATGCAATAACTAATTTTTGCAGTAAGAAAAAAACCAGTATCCCTTGGAGCCCCTTTCCATGATGCCAATGTTGCTGATGGTCAGCCACTCCTTGCAAATCACCTGCAAAAGACAAACCAGCAGAAGCATTGAGCTTAACACAAACCAGCAGAGACTAGATGTCTTGGATTAAGAGAAGCTAAAAACTAATTGCAACAAGCACAACATTTTTCCTCCATTACTCAACTTTTGTTGAGTTAATCCAGAGAATTTATCATCCAAAAGTGCAGGTGACAGGAGGCAAATCTCTCCCATAAATGAGTGGAATCAAAATCTCAGACTCAAGCCGGGCTCGGTGGCTCAGCCTGTAATCCTGTACCTTTGGGAGGCTGAGGTGAGTGGATTGCCTGAGCCCATGGGTTCAAGACCCACCTGGGCAGCAAGACCTCATCTCTACAATAAATCAAAAAATCAGCCAGGCATGGTAGCACATGCCTGTAATTCTGGCTACTTGGAAGGCTGAGGTGGAACGATTGCTGGAGCCCAGCAGGTTGAGACTGCGGTGACCGGGAGCGGCCACTGCACTTCAGTCTGGGCAACAGAGTGAGACTCCTTCTCAAAAAAAAAAAATCTCAGACTCTTAGGCATGG
>NW_006945297.1:0-873 GCF_000164805.1 Carlito syrichta | reverse complement strand
AATCACCTGCAAAAGACAATCCAGCAGAAGCATTGAGCTTAACACAAACCAGCAGAGACTAGATGTCTTGGATTAAGAGAAGCTAAAAACTAATTGCAACAAGCACAACATTTTTCCTCCAATACTCAACTTTTGTTGAGTTAATCCAGAGAATTTATCATCCTAAAGTGCAGATGACAGGAGGCAAATCTCTCCCATAAATGAGTGGAATCAAAATCTCAGACTCAAGCCGGGCTCGGTGGCTCAGACTGTAATCCCGCGCCTTTGGGAGGCTGAGGTGAGTGGATTGCCTGAGCCCATGGGTTCGAGACCCGCCTGGGCAGCAAGACCTCATCTCTACAATAAATCAAAAAATCAGCTGGGCGTGGTAGCACATGCCTGTAATTCTGTCTACTTGGAAGGCTGAGGCAGAAGGATCGCCGGAGCCCAGCAGGTTGAGGCTGCGGTGACCGGGAGTGGCCACTGCACTTCAGTCTGGGCAACAGAGTAGAGTGAGATTCCAACTCAAAAAAAAAAAAAATCTCAGACTCTTAGGCGTGGTGGAAGCAGAGTGACTGGAACAGACAGGAATGAAATGAGGCCGACTGACAGACTTGCACCAGGCCTCCTAACACACTGCTGCTACAATTGAACATGATTGATTAGATGAGCAACAGACACTCCATGCCCACTCCTCCTCTCCCCTTCTAGCCTACTGACCCATTTATTTGCCTGGTTTGCAGCTCATTTGGATTTCCACCAAAGACTTACAAACAAATGGTGAAAAGAAGAAACTCAACCCAACCAATTAGTTCCTTGTTCATATCCCTGAATAAGGCTGATTGAAGGAACCCAATCCAACCAATTAGCTCTGTGTTAATATCCCTGAATAAG
>NW_006945296.1:0-3681 GCF_000164805.1 Carlito syrichta | reverse complement strand
TCTTTATCATCCTTGACCTCTACGGCGACATCTCCCCGACATTGGAAGACAGGCTTTCAATAAACCTGGTACACATTACAAACAGGTTCTGGTTTAGAGCTGTTGTGCCAATAATTATTGACTAACCTATGATCTAGGGGCAATATAAGTTCTCCAAAGGAGTGTAAAAGCACAGGTGATCTTGATGATAATATCTACTACTTATTGAATATTCACTAGATGCAAGACATTCTGATGAATACTTGATGTCCATTCATCTCACTTAGTACTCATAATATCTATTTGAGTTTAGGATTATTAGTTCTAATTCCTAGAGGAAAAAGCTAGATTAAGTAATTTCCCCAAAGTCACCCAGCTAAAAAACGGAAGAACTTATCTACAAACCCAGAAAGTCCATGCTTTCAACCAGTAAGCTGTAATCTTACTGGAATAATGGAAGCACAGCAAACACAAGTGCAAGTAATTCAGAACAAAGTGATATAAGTGCTAAATCCAGACAGTGATGTTGGGAGATGGAAAAGAGCTATGTGGGTCACTGGGACTTCTTTGTTATTCATTAAAACAGTATTGTGAATGGACTCCTTTTGTCCCTTGGAGCATTATATTGCCCAGAAACTGCTATAGGTATTTATACTTCTACCTGCCATTTTCTGGCATAGCTGGTATTTTAATAATCATAATCATAATATGAGCTATATTTTATTGCATGGCTGTTTTGTATCAGGTGGTGTGTATGGTATATCTACTGTAATCTTCATTTTGGTGAAAAATAATACAAATTTCTAATAGGAGGAAGCATTTCTTATACACAAACCCTGTTCTAAGCACTTTGTTTCATTATTTTCTTTAATCCTCACAACAACTTGATAGTATCAGCCCCATGACTGAGGCAACTGAGAAACAGGCTCAAAGTTGTTATTATTTCTCCAAAACCATGCGACTCCATGGTGGGGCAAGGAATTGATTGTAAGCTCTTGGCCTTTCCCATGCTTTGGTATTCTTTTGACTCTTTAAGCTGAGTGATTCTTTCATCACAGTGCTCTGGCCCGAACATTTGCAATCTTTTATTTTTCTAATAGGCATCATTTATGAAAATGTAACCAATTCCTATATGTAAAAGATGAGTTTTTATCCAATGATAACAAAAAAATCTATAGTGATGCCTGTCTTTTTATCTCTGAAAATACAGAGCATTGTTTAATAGCACAGGCCTGGCATCTGAAATGAGTTTTAGTTCCCACTTGCCAGCTGAGTTGTTCATGCCAAAAGGTGTCATTGCTCTGTGCCTCATGGTGTGCAGAGATAAGTGAGAAAGCACAGCACTGCATATCTCATTGGACTGTTTGGGAAGACTGTGAGGGACCCGTGAGAAAGGCACACTTCTCATAGTAAATATTCAGAGTTAGATATTATTCTTCTTATTGGTATTAATAAGGTTGTCCTCCTGAATTCTTAGAATTGTACCAGAAAAATTTAACTCAACCAATAGCTCCCATTGCTCCTCTAATTTAATAATACTAATAGTTTAAAGTAGTCTTCTGGGTTAGCACTAATGCTTTTATTATTTACTGAGTGGGATATTTACTGAATGTGGGTAGTTTGATGATTAAAAGTGAATAGAGTGTCCTTGATGAAACAATTGTCTTATTGAAATAGATTTTGGAAAGAAGTCAAAATAATAGTCAGAAAATAAACTCTGACTCCAAGAATTCCCACTGTTACTTTACATGTTATCTTGGTAGACCAAGTGGTAGAACTGTTGGCACTTCTTGACTGCCTTCTCTGTGCCAGGCACTGTCCTTTGCACTATCTCTTTGAATTTTCACAATGATTCTACAATGGGACATACTATTATTACCTCTTTCTGTCCCCATCCCCTTTTTTAAATTTACAGTTGAGGATGAGATTTACTCAGTGAAACTCAGAAAGTCCATGCTTTCTTACCATAACTTTTAACTTTCTGGTATCAAAAATTGACAACTTTTTTCCCTGCATCTGGAAGATGTTGAGAAAATATTGATTCATCATATGAAATGAGACTTGCATTGGAAAACCTTAACTCTGTCACAAATCCAATCCAATCTAGCTGCTATCCCTCTCCATTGAGCCACTGATGACACTTGGTGACATTTCTCAACCAGTGTGCCTGAGTAGCGCTATTGTGCTTGTTCTAATATATAATGCTTTTGTACCAATCATGACTGGCTGCTCCTGCAAGTGCCCATCTATCCTCAGGGATGTTGAAGCTCCTCTTTCAGAATCCCTTCAATCTCTTTTATCCAGAAATCAAAGGCAGAAACCTGGTACAGAAGAGAGCCTCCAGTACTCTGTTCTGGCACTGTGACCCCAGCAGCCCTGTGGATTCGTTAGGATGGTATCTTAGTGGTTGTTAAATGTCTTAAATAGTCTCTCTTCAGTAACCTCCAAACCTGGGAACATTTTTTACTTTTAATCTTTCCCTCACCTTTCAGTCCTTTCACCTTACTGAAACATTTTATTCCATTGGCTTCTGTGGGTGCAAGATTATGTTGTTTTCTTTCTGACCTCTCCTAGCCTTGCCTCTGTCTCCATCACAGGTTCATCCTATCCACCCAGAAATTACACGCTGACCTCTCAGGGCTCAATTCCAGTTCCTCTTCTCTCTTGAACACTCATTGTAAGTCATTTCCCCCCCACACCTATGGCTTCAGTTACATCCACAAACAACAATTCACAGATGTGTGTATCTGATTTGAACTTCTTTGTTGCCAGTGGTGGATTTCACATGTTCACATTTTGACATGTCCAGACTGAGCTTAACAGTCTGCCTAACAGTCCTCCTGTTCTCAGTGAACATGCCTCCGCAATCTGCTTACTTTTGTAAACTCAGACCTTGGGAGTCACCTACAATGTCTCATTCTCTCTCATCTTCCATCTCCAATTTATCACTGTCCTACTCATTTTTCTTCCTTAAGGGTCCTAAATCTGTCCACTTCTCCATATGTTCACTTCCCCCACTCTTGTCAAGGTTCTCATCATCTAGGATTTAGGGTTCTGTCACAGGCAACTCTGATCCCCTTGTACTTTCTTCTTTCTCTAATCTCCTCCTCAAGATGGGAAGCATCTCATGATGCACACCTCATGTTTTTCCCCTACTTTAAACACGCCAAAGGCCTCTCATTTCTCTCAGCATAGAGAACACATTTCTTCACATAAACTCCATGGCCAAGTACAGTTTTCCTCTTTTCAGGCTCACCCTGCATAAGCTGTCTCTTGTGATAGGGTGGCTACACTGAGCACGCCACCCTATCACACTCCCACCCTACAACATTTGAACTTCAGCTCAAATGCTAAAAATTCCAAGAACACCTTTTCTCATACCCTTTGCAAGTCAGAACTCTTTTAACCACTGAACCATTTCTTAGCAACATCAACCACAGTTGTAACTTTACATTTATCTGGGCAAACTTTTTTTAGTTTCTGTTTTCCCATGAAGCCCTTCATGAAGCCTGCAGACTGTGCCTGTTTTGTTTTGGTTTTTTTTGAGTTGGAGTCTCACTCTGTTGCCCAGACTGGAGTTCAGTGTCATGCTCATGACCACCACATCCTCGACCCGCTGGGCTCAGATGATCCTTCTGCCTCAGCCTTCCAAGTAACCTGGAACCACAGATGCGCACCACCATGCTCGGCGAATTTTTTTGA
>NW_006945295.1:0-491 GCF_000164805.1 Carlito syrichta | reverse complement strand
GCATCTGAAATGAGTTTTAGTTCCCACTTGCCAGCTGAGTTGTTCATGCCAAAAGGTGTCATTGCTCTGTGCCTCATGGTGTGCAGAGATAAGTGAGAAAGCACAGCACTGCATATCTCATTGGACTGTTTGGGAAGACTGTGAGGGACCCATGAGAAGAGCACACTTCTCATAGTAAATATTCAGCGTTAGATATTGTTCTTCTTATTGGTATTAATAAGGTTGTCCTCCTGAATTCTTAGAATTGTACCAGAAAAATTTAACTCAACCAATAGCTCCCATTGCTCCTCTAATTTAATAATACTAATAGTTTAAAGTAGTCTTCTGGGTTAGAACTAATGCTTTTATTATTTACTGAGTGGGATATTTACTGAATGTGGGTAGTTTGATGATTAAAAGTGAATAGAGTGTCCTTGATGAAACAAGTGTCCTTGAAATAGATTTTGGAAAGAAGTCAAAATAATAGTCAGAAAATAAACTCTGACTCCAAG
>NW_006945294.1:0-726 GCF_000164805.1 Carlito syrichta | reverse complement strand
TCAGAATATCTGGGTTGCTGCACTGGGGCTGTAGAGGAAAAGGACACTTGTTCATGTCCCATAATATACTAAAATACAGAACAAGCCTGCCATGCCTACCCTACACTGGAAATTGAGACCTCTATTGGAAGCATCACCTGGGTAATAGGACACCCCCCCCCCACCAAAATAGAATAAATGCTATGTTGGGCATATGTCCTTGGCCAGTCTGCTACAACTCAATACAGATAGCTTGGAAAGGAATGTTCAGAGGCAGGGAACAAATGGCATGTAAATTCCTCCAGTTGCAGCTGCAACTGTTTTGAGTGGAATGACTCCTCCATGATCTCTTTGGTTTGGGGCAGACGGACCTTTACATAATACCCTGGAAATTTCAGCTTGAAATCTATTTTGCAACTTCTTCAAAAATATTCTCAGTAAAAATCCTGTACACTCACCTTATTTGATCACCTACCTCAAAAAATTATGGTCTATAAAACCTTGTTAGGTGCCTGATAATGATGTAAGAAGTTTTATTTTCAGCATTCTTTTTAAAATGCTTATCTTTTTCAATAAAATTTTTCATAAAAATCAGAACCTCCTTTTCTTTGGTTGGGATTAGAGGACTGTTGGTGAAAGGTAGGAGGTTTAAGCTGTGTGTAGTTGGGAAGGGGTCCTACCTGGGACACATAGTGCTCTGGATTTTGACAGCAAGAACATCTACAGATTATCTGTATAAATGAGAGG
>NW_006945293.1:0-782 GCF_000164805.1 Carlito syrichta | reverse complement strand
AAAATAAAGAGAAGGTTTTAAAGATTTTAAACTGAAAAGTCACATGGCCGATTTGAATTTTTACAGATTCTTTTGGTTGCATTGTGGAGAATGGATTGGAAAGGGGCAAAACTGTGTTGAGGAGTTAATAGAAAGCCCCTGTTTTCTCTATCTATCTTTCTATCTATCTATCTATCTATCTATCTATCTATCTATCTATCTATCTATCTATCTATCTTTCTATCTATCTATCTATCTATCTATCTATCTATCTATCTATCTATCTATCTATCTATCGCCCCTATGGTCTGTAAAGATAATGGTAGCTTGGGCTGGACTGAGTTGATGGAATTTGATAGAAATGAATGGGTTTAGAGATTTTTTGGAAGGTGAAAGTTGACATGACAACTCATCTCACATGCTAAGACATTCCTGCAAAACTGTAGTCTCTTGAGATCAGGAGCCTTTGTCTTGTTCCCTTTTCTGCCATCAGGGGACACAGCACTGAAGGGAGACAGTCATTAAATAATGATTGAATGTAGGTGTGATTGAGCAAATAAATGAGTAAATGCAGCATAATAAATTATTATATCCTGGAATATCAAGTGCCTAAATTAAATTATTGAATTATAGGATAAAATCACAATTAAAGGCAGATTGTCTTAGAATTTTGTTAATTTTCATTAGCGAAGTTTAAAGGATTTTAAAAAAAATTTTAATGTGACATCTTGGATTGAAAATCATTTAAGCAGAAAATGAATTTCACAATGCTATTTACATATTGCCAATAAATGCTGCACAGT
>NW_006945292.1:0-723 GCF_000164805.1 Carlito syrichta | reverse complement strand
ATAGTAAGTATAAGCATATGGACACTTCATAGTTATGCTGAACCTGCCCCTAAGCTTGCCAAAAAGATGAAAGATTGAAATAAGTTTGAAGATTTTTTAGATCTCCTAAACCATATGGTGGATATTAATTTACTATCACTTAAAATAGTAGATAAAATATTTAAAAATATTTTTATATTATTATCTTGTCATTTAATTTTTAATATGGTTATTACATCTTGTTTCCTTTTTGACTTTTATTTCTTATCTTTAAAAAATGCAAGAAAATAATTATTTTCTAAGTGTTCTGCAGTAAAATTAAACCAAAGCAATTCCAGGAAACAAGTTGTCACGATAAGTCAGGAAAATCAAAGTGAAGATTTAGTTATTTTCTTAATTTACTTCATTATCCTCATTTATTAAAACTGCTGGGTTTGGTGGCACAGCCTGTAATCCTGCGCCTTTGGGAGGCTGAGGTGGGTGGATTGTCTGAGCCCACGGGTTTGAGACCCATCTGGGCAGTGAGACCTCATCTCTACAATAAATCAAAAAACCAGCTGGGCATGGTAGTACATGCCTGTAACTCCGGCTACTTGGAAGGCTGAGGCGGAAGGATCGCTGGAGCCCAGCACGTCGAGGTTGTGGTGGCCAGGAGTGGCCACTGCACTCCAGTCTGGGTGAAAGAGTGAGACTCTAACTGAAAATTTAAAAAAATTTATGTCCACTGTTTTATATTGAACCTCT
>NW_006945291.1:0-701 GCF_000164805.1 Carlito syrichta | reverse complement strand
AGGGGAAGGTGTGTGCCTGCCAGAAAAGCCTTTGTGGCAGCCGCTAAATGAGTAGCTGAGCTCAGGCCCCTGAGATGGTTTGTAACTCACCTAGAATCAATTGCCTCAGGTAACTGAGTCATATATCAGTAAAGGCAATGCCAGCTCTCATAAGAAATAACTCCAATATGTGTCCAGTATGTGCATATGTGTGCTTGTGTGTGTTTGTGTATTTCTATGTATTCAAACAAATGTTATTTCCTATGTTTTCAAACATAGTAACAGATTGTTCATTATTCACATCAAGTTCAAATGCTGTTTGTGATTATGCAGATGACTTCTTTCAGACTCACAGATTCCTTCCCTCTGAGCCTCTCCCATCTCCTACACTGTCTTTCAATTTTCATCTGAAACTACTTGGTGGATGGGAAAGAATATGCTGACTTGTGACGAGTGACAACTTTAGGCTGGCTTCTCAGTCAACAGACCCAGAGTGAGTGAAGACTGGCATGTATTGGGGGGAAGGGGGAGGGATGCTGTCAGTAACACCTGAAAGGAAGGTAATTAGGTCAGGGGAAAAAATGAATAAATATCTCCTTTTCATAGGAAAACACCTGTTATGCATAATACTTGTAAATCCTCTTTATCATTTAGTAATATATCACTGACATTACCAAAAATGCTTTGAAAAGTGGAATTTGATAAGGTAGTTCAGGAAATTG
>NW_006945290.1:0-685 GCF_000164805.1 Carlito syrichta | reverse complement strand
AGTTTATTGTTTCAACTTTTTCTCTCAATCAGCTTATTCAGGGATATAACAAAGAGCTAATTGGTTGGATTGGGTTCCTTCAATCAGCTTATTCAGGGATATGAACAAGGAACTAATTGGTTGGGTTGAGTTTCTTCTTTTCATCATTTGTTTGTAAGTCTTTGGTGGAAATCCAAATGAGCTGCAAACCAGGCAAACAAATGGGTCAGTAGGCTAGAAGGGGAGAGGAGGAGTGGGCATGGAGTGTCTGTTGCTCATCTAATCAATTATGTTCAATTGTAGCAGCAGTGTGTTAGGAGGCCTGGTGCAAGTCTGTCAGTCGGCCTCATTTCATTCCTGTCTGTTCCAGTCACTCTGCTTCCACCATGCCTAAGAGTCTGAGATTTTTTTTTTTTGAGTTGGAGTCTCACTCTGTTGCCCAGACTGAAGTGCAGTGGCCGCTCCCGGTCACCGCAGTCTCAACCTGCTGGGCTCCAGCAATCGTTCCACCTCAGCCTTCCAAGTAGCCAGAATTACAGGCATGTGCTACCATGCCTGGCTGATTTTTTGATTTATTGTAGAGATGAGGTCTTGCTGCCCAGGTGGGTCTTGAACCCATGGGCTCAGGCAATCCACTCACCTCAGCCTCCCAAAGGTACAGGATTACAGGCTGAGCCACCGAGCCCGGCTTGAGTCTGAGATTTTG
>NW_006945289.1:0-767 GCF_000164805.1 Carlito syrichta | reverse complement strand
TGATGACATATTTATTTGGGTGGGAAACTAAAACAGCTCAGCAAGCCTTAAATGACATTGTGAGTGAATAACAATTATATTAAGAGCTAGCCAGGCATGGTGGCTCATGCCTATAATCCCAACACTTTGAGAGGTGGAGGTGAGAGGATTGCCTAAATCTAGGGGTTCAAGACCAGCCTCGGCAACTTGGCGAGACCTCGTCTCTTCAATAAATCAAAAAATTAGCTGGGCATAGTGGGGCATGCCTGTAGTTCCAACTACTTGGAAGGCTTAGGCAGAAGAATCACCTGAGTCCAGCAGACCAAGGCTGCACTGGCCAAGTGTGTGTCATTGCACTCCAGCCTGGGCGACAGAGTGAGACTCCAACTAAAAAAAAAAATTGGACTTTTTCCTCTGAATGACAAAAATGTGCAAAATTAATAAGCAACTTTAGGAAACTTTTCTGTCTTCTCAATAAATCCTATTTTCTAAAAAAGATAATAAGTATAAGCAGCATTAATATATTCTAGCACCTCCCTTCTGGATGTTAACATCACAGCTTGAGTCATTATTTTTTAGAACATTTACATATCTGACCATTTAATCCCAGATTTTAAATTACTTATCTCTTTTATTAATTTGATAACTTTTTGCTGATCATCTGTTCTGATCAGACTCTATTTTTGATGAAGAGGACACAACAGTGAAAATGGTAACTACTGCTTCTGATCTAACTGAGCTTCCAGCCAAGGGCGGAGGGAGACGTCCATTAAAATATGAAACCTGAG
>NW_006945288.1:0-656 GCF_000164805.1 Carlito syrichta | reverse complement strand
TTCTGTGATGTGTGTCCTAATGACTAGCCTTTCTCTTTGATGAGTGCCCCGTTACTGGGCTTCTTCTCTGCTGGTTTCTCCATTGACCGTCTCTCCTTTGTGATCAACATCCCAGTGATTGGCCCTCCTTCTAATGCATCAGTGACTAACCCTCCTCTGGGATTGTTTTCTCATTAGCTAGTCCTCATCTGTATTGCATGCCACAGTGACTTTAATTCTCTGTGATGGATGCCCAACTGACTAGCTGTCCTCTGTGATGGTTTCCCCAGTGACTGAGTCTCCTCCTAATGGGTACCCCAGTGACTGTCCCTCTTCTGTGAAGGGTGCTTCAGTGACTGTGCCACTCTCTTACAGGTGTACCAGTGATTAGACCTCCTCTGTGATGGTACAACACTGACAATGCCTCCCCTCTGTTAACTGCCTCAGATGCTGGCCTTTCTCTATAATACCTAGGTGGCCTCTTAACAGATGCTCCAGTGATTGGCTCACATAAGATGCATGTCCTGGTGACTGACCTTCCACTGTGATGGGTGCCCCACTGACTGGTTCTCCTGTCTTGCGTGTGTCCCAGTGGCGTTTTCTTGTCTGTGAAGGGGACCCCAGTAATTGACACTCCTTTGTGATGAGGATACCAGTGACTAATACTTTTCCTTAAT
>NW_006945287.1:0-876 GCF_000164805.1 Carlito syrichta | reverse complement strand
AGGCAGGAATGAGCCTGATGAATTTCAGGAATGGAATTAAGTCCAGTGTGACTGAAGCTAGTAGGAAAAAAGTCTCTAAAGAGTAGGATTTTAATTTTAAAAATAAAGAGAAGGTTTTAAAGATTTTAAACTGAAAAGTCACATGGCCGATTTGAATTTTTACAGATTCTTTTGGTTGTATTGTGGAGAATGGATTGGAAGGGGGCAAAACTGGGTTGAGGAGTTAATAGAAAGCCCCTGTTTTCTCTATCTATCTATCTATCTATCTATCTTTCTATCTATCTATCTATCTATCTATCTATCTATCTATCTATCGCCCCTATGGTCTGTAAAGATAATGGTAGCTTGGGCTGGACTGAGTTGATGGAATTTGATAGAAATGAATGGGTTTAGACATTTTTTTGGAAGGTGAAAGTTGACATGACAATTCATCCCACATGCTAAGACATTCCTGCAAAACTGTAGTCTCTTGAGATCAGGAGCTTTTGTCTCATTCCCTTTTCTGCCATCAGGGGACACAGCACTGAAAGGAGACAGTCATTAAATAATGATTGAATGAAGGTGTGATTGAGCAAATAAATGAGTAAATGCAGCATAATAAATTATTATATCCTGGAATATCAAGTTCCTAAGTTAAATTATTGAATTATAGGATAAAATCACAATTAAAGGCAGATTGTCTTAGAATTTTGTTAATTTTCATTAGCGAAGTTTAAAGGATTTTTAAAAAAATTTTAATGTGACATCTTGGATTGAAAATCATTTAAGCAGAAAATAAATTTCACAATGCTATTTACACATTGCCAATAAATGCTGCACAGTTCTTGGGAGGGATTTAGAAAAGTGCAAGGTATGAGAATAAAATAGAAACTCATT
>NW_006945286.1:3332-5383 GCF_000164805.1 Carlito syrichta | reverse complement strand
AAAATCAACTCCAAATGGATCAAAGACATAAAAGTAAAACCTCAAACTCTAAGAATCTTAGAAAACACAGGAGACACCCTTATAAAAATTGGAATAAACAACCAATTCCTGATCAAAACCCCAGCTACCTATGCCATAAAAATAAGATAGACAAGTGGGACCTCATCAGACTGAAAAGCTATGACGAATCAAAAGAAACCAGTCAGAGAATGGGGAGACACCCCACAGAATGGGAAAAATATTTGCCAACTGTATATCTAACAAGAGCCTAGCATCCAGGATCTATAAGGAACACAAATGTGTCAAAAGGAAAGACAACAAACAGCCCCATTAAAAAATGGACAAAAGACATGAGTAGACACTTCTCAAAAGAAAATATATAAGCATCCAACAGACACGTGAAAAAATGCTCAGCCTCACTAATCATCAGAGAAATGCAAATCAAAACCATATTGAGACATCACCTAACTCCAATAAGAATGACCATCAATAGTAAAACAAAAAACAACAGATGCTGGTGAGGATGTGAAGAAAAGGAAATGCTTCCACACTGTTGGTGAGAATGAAAACTAATTCAACCTCTATGGAAAACAGTGTGGCCATGCCCAGAAGAACTAGAAATTGACATTCTACATGACCCAGCAATCTCCCTTCTGGGAATATACTCAGAGAAACTGACATATTTCTAAAAAAATTAAAGGTATCTGTGTATGCATGTTTATTGCAGCACTATTCACAATAGTAAAAACATGGAACAAATAGTGCTGCCCATCAAAACTGGACTGGATAAAACGTGGTACATATACACAATGGACTATTATGCAGTCATAAAAAGGGCAAAATTTTGGGCTTTGCTGCAACTTGGATGGGGTTGGAGTCTATCATACTCAGTGATGCCTAACAGAAACAAAGATCTGATTACCTATTCTTCCTCATAAGTAGACCCTGTACACCTATCATAATACTACAGAAAAGAGTTTGACAGTAGCGGAACACTGCCAGGAGAGGGCAGGCACATAACATAAATAAGGAAGCCTGGTCCTAATCCCGGTGAAGTGAAGTCCAATGAAGTCCAAACCATCACTGTTACCTAAACCACTTATGTATGTAATCCTGACTTGCACCACACAACTTTAAAATAAAATAAAAATAAACACACACACACACACACACACACGAACAAATCAAGAGGAATGGACCTGAATGCTGCTCCAAGCATGAATGAGGTTAGCATAGGTGGGACTTGGCACTGAGCTCCATGTCCTCCAGGCATGATTACATGAGCTGTCTACTAAAGGTTTTTGTTGTCACTCTTATCACCTCATCACCTTCACACAGTCCTTCCCCCTGCAAAATACCTCCTTCCTCTTTCCACTGCATTCCTGGGAGTTCTGCAGTTTTATTTGTTCTTCTACCCCATGGCTCAGCATAGAGCTTGATAGGAAGGAAGCACTCAGTAAAGTTGTGATGGAAAAATGAATGACTGATGAGTGAATGAGTAAAAGAAGAAACCAGTGAGCTAAAGGCAAAGAAATTGAATGGGCTCTTGGTAGAGAGGAGGTGTGGCCTTTAGACTATCCCTGTAAAGCAAGTATTGGCAAAATCTTTTCTGTAAAAGAGCAAGAGCATACATCAGGTCTCTGAAACAATGACTCTGCTCTGCCATGGTAGCACAAAAGTAGCCACACACAACATGGAAGTGAGTTGGAGAGGCTGTGTTCTAATCAAACTTGACATAGGAACTGACATTTGAATTTCAGATAATTTTCAAGTGTCATAAAACGCATTCTTTAGAAATTTTTATGAGCTCATGGTCCATAGGAAAATAGGCAGATTTGGCCTGCGGTTATAATTGGCTAATCTCTGAGCTGTAGAAATAATGTGTGATCAAAACTGGAGGAAATTCTGGCTTTTTGGTCACTGTTCACTATATGCATCCTAATGGTAAGAAAAACATGTCAGAGAAATGGGAGAGGGCTGCTCCAGTGACACATTGCATGTCAACTTGGGCTTAATACTTGCAAAATTCTTTGATTTCCTCTTTGAGGAAG
>NW_006945286.1:0-2869 GCF_000164805.1 Carlito syrichta | reverse complement strand
AAAGTTGATGTATCTATGATCCAGCAATCCCACTTCTGGGAATATACCCAGAGTAACATAAATCACTCCACACACACAAAAAAGAAACCCTGCACACCCATGTTCATTGTAGCACTATTAACAATAGCAAAAATATGGAACCAATCCAAATGCTCGTCGAAAGTGAACTGGATAAAGAAAATGTGGTACATATACACAATAGAATACTGTACAGCCATGCAAAACAAAATCATGTCCTTTACAGCAACTTGGATGCCATTTGAGACTATCATTCTAAATGAACTATCATGGAGACAAAAAACTGAATACACATGTGCTCACTTATAAGTGGGCTTTGATCACTGGATACATGAGCACAAAGGTAATAACAACAGGTGGAAACAACAGACCCTGGGACTGATGAAGGAAGGAAGGAGAGAAAAGGGATAAGGGGCACACAACCAACTATTGGGTACAAGGGGGAAAAAGGACTCACTAGAAGCCCAAACCTCACTTGCACACAATTTACTTATAGAGTAAATCCTCACATGTACCCTACAACTCTAAAATAAAATAAAATAACAAGTTTAGATCTTGAATTTCAGTCTCACCTACATTAGCAATGTGGCCTTGAACAAGTCACTGAAGTTCCCTAAGTTTTAGTTTTATAATGTGCAAATCAAGTATAATCACTCTTGTTTTGCATGCTGCTATTATGATTAGAGAATATGCATGAAGTCTTGCTGTCTGGAAAGAATGAAGAGAAATCAATTCTCTTAACATCATCATCTTCCCTTGAAATCCTAGGTACAGTCAAATTCTTGTGTCATAATGGTGAAATGTAAACTCAGTAAGAGTGAGATCTCATCTGCCTTCTTGCGTGCCATTTGTCAGCACCTCCAACAGTACCTTGCAAAAATCAGGGACTAAAAACCTACTTGCATAATGAAGGAAGGCTCTCAGCCAGAGATTACAATCACATGAAACATGATGATATCTCTTGTTTAGCTCACACAGTGATTCTGAAGTAATTATTTAAAAACAAAAAAAGTGAGATATTTTATGTAAAGGAATTTGTATTTGCATAGCCAACTAGGACCTGCAAACTCATACAGCAACACAATTTGAAGCTGTTAGAAGTGGGCATGCCTATCTACCTGTGGCTAAAACTCAGAGGCCTTAGTTTGGAGGTAGAAGGAGTAGGGAGGCTGGTACTTCATAAGCAGAAACCAGTGGTCCAACTCAAAGGGATAAAGCATGAGAAGACAGACACTGCAGTTTCCCTGTATGTCTTGACCTGTGCCTTACGTCTCTGCAGCATGACGCAAGATGATAGGACCTCAGAAGGGGAAGGTGTGTGCCTGCCAGAAAAGCCTTTGTGGCAGCCGCTAAATGAGTAGCTGAGCTCAGGCCCCTGAGATGGTTTGTAACTCACCTAGAATCAATTTCCTCAGGTAACTGAGTTGTATATCAGTAAAGGCAATGCCAGCTCTCATAAGAAATAACTCCAATATGTGTCCAGTATGTGCGTATGTGTGCTTGTGTGTGTTTGTGTATTTCTCTGTATTCAAACAAATGTATTTCCTATGTTTTCAAACATAGTAACAGATTGTTCATTATTCACATCAAGTTCAAATGCTGTTTGTGATTATGCAGATGACTTCTTTCAGACTCACAGATTCCTTCCCTCTGAGCCTCTCCCATCTCCTACACTGTCTTTTCAATTTTCATCTGAAACTACTTGGTGGATGGGAAAGAATATGCTGACTTGTGACGAGTGACAACTTTAGGCTGGCTTCTCAGTCAACAGACCCAGAGTGAGTGAAGACTGGCATGTATTGGGGGGAAGGGGGAGGGATGCTGTCAGTAACACCTGAAAGGAAGGTAATTAGGTCAGGGGAAAAAATGAATAAATATCTCCTTTTCATAGGAAAACACCTGTTATGCGTAATACTTGTAAATCCTCTTTATCATTTAGTAATATATCACTGACATTACCAAAAATGCTTTGAAAAGTGGAATTTGATAAGGTAGTTCAGGAAATTGCATCTTGAACATCATTTCAGAAATCAAATATTTACTGTGTCATTGAATATGCTGACAGGGAAGTAAAAATATTGAGATAAATCAAGCTGTGAGTTTTCAATCTTAGCACTGAATCAGAATATGCCATGTTATAGATCGAATGTTTGTGTTAAAACCTAACCCTCTGACAGGGTACAGTGGCTTACACCTGTAATTCCAGAATTTGGGGAGGTTGAAGTGAAAGGATTGCTTGAATTCAGGAGTTTGAGACCACCTTAGGCAGCATAGCAAGACCTCATCTCTACAAGAATAAAAGTAAAAACATTAGACAGTGTTGGGAGCCGGCCACGGATGCCCACTAGGCGTTAGGGATCAGGGAGGGCCATGGACCTCGAGACCGCTAGGATGTGTTTGGGAGCCATAGACCCCATTTTCCTCCCCCTTTTGCCATGCAGCACAAATAACCTAAAGGAACTCTGCTGCCCTAAGCTGAAGGCTCTGTGACTGTGACAGGCATGGCTCACTCTAGAAACCCATTGTTCCTGTTTCCCATAAACTGCGGTTTTGGCTTAGGTATTAGATATAATTCAAACGCAGGTCACATTTGGGAACCTTTTATACGGTACAAGCTTCTTTATATGATTTAAATGAATATTTGTAGAATTAGTATATACTTATGGAGAGTTGTTTTCAGCTTTTCAATGGTATAGATGATTGTCAAGAGTGGCCCAGCACAGAGTTTGGGCTGGGCCACATTCCTGAGAGCCCAGCACGTACTTTGGACTGGGCTGCATTCTTTTTAGGCTGACTTTAGCTACAGTTAGTGTAATGTCTTTTTTCTACCTGTTATAGAAATTTAATTTAT
>NW_006945285.1:0-473 GCF_000164805.1 Carlito syrichta | reverse complement strand
GGAGTATCTACAAGACTTCTTCTATATCCGAAGTCATCTGGTAAAGTGGAATAATTAGTACACTTTCCTCGAGTGCATAAGTAGTATGCTACTTGTAGGCCCTTGTAGGGTGGGTGATAATCTTAGTGTGAGATAATTTAGTTAGCTACTTTTTACTAAAAATTCGATGTGATCATTTGTTCCGAGGAAAATGAAGCTTTGATAGTATGTGTACAAGCAATAGTTTTTATACTTCAGTGTGAATAAGAATCACATTGGAATCATGTTAAAATGTAGATTCTTGGGTTTCATATATATATATGTATATATAGACACACACACACATACACACACATATATGATTCATTCAGACTGGTAGGTAGGTAGTATTTTTAAAAAGTTTCCTAATGATTATAATACAGCGAGTAGAAATTATACTTTGAAAAATATTGTTTTTCTTTCTAAAGTAGAGAGTAAGAAGAAGGATAATTTTG
>NW_006945284.1:0-765 GCF_000164805.1 Carlito syrichta | reverse complement strand
CCTGCAAACTCATACAGCAACACAATTTGAAGCTGTTAGAAGTGGGCAAGCCTATCTACCTGTGGCTAAAACTCAGAGGCCTTAGTTTGGAGGTAGAAGGAGTAGGGAGGCTGGTACTTCATAAGCAGAAACCAGTGGTCCAACACAAAGGGATAAAAGCATGAGAAGACAGACACTGCAGTTTCCCTGTATGTCTTGACCTGAGCCTTACGTCTCTGCAGCATGACGCAAGATGATAGGACCTCAGAAGGGGAAGGTGTATGCCTGCCAGAAAAGCCTTTGTGGCACCCGCTAAATGAGTAGCTGAGTTCAGGCCCCTGAGATGGTTTGTAACTCACCTAGAATCAATTGCCTGACAGGTAACTGAGACGTATATTAGTAAAGGCAATGCCAGCTCTCATAAGAAATACCTCCAATATGTGTCCAGTATGTGCGTTTGTGTGCTTGTGTGTGTTTGTGTATTTCTATGTATTCAAACAAATGTATTTCCTATGTTTTCAAGCATAGTAACAGATTGTTCCTTATTCACATCAAGTTCAAATGCTGTTTGTGATTATGCAGATGACTTCTTTCAGACTCACAGATTCCTTCCCTCTGAGCCTCTCCCATCTCCCACACTGTCTTTTCAATTTTCATCTGAAACTACTTGGTGGATGGGAAAGAATATGCTGACTTGTGACAAGTGACAACGTTAGGCTGGCTTCTCAGTCAACAGACCCAGAGTGAGTGAAGACTGGCATGTATTTGGGGGCAGGGGGAGGGATG
>NW_006945283.1:0-800 GCF_000164805.1 Carlito syrichta | reverse complement strand
TACAAAGAGTATACTGGTGGAAATTAAAAATACTATAATCATGTATAGCTTTTCCTTTTTCTCCACAAATAATTTGATCCAGTTAACTCTGTTCAATTAAAGGAATGATGCATGCAACCTGAAAAAATAAAAAGAAATATTTGTGTTTGTACTTTAACTTTAATATGAAGCAGTTTTATTAAAGAAAGATATTTTAAAAAACCAAAAATCAAATCCTAAACAAACAAACAAAAAAAACCTGAGCCAGAAAAACCTAGTAGTTTCTCAGGAGGAAAAAAATCTTGCTGAAAATTATTATTCTACTCATAAAGTTTTAGGATGACTTGTGTTCCTGATAGATTTTTGAAATACAGTTATAGTAAGTATAAGCATGTGGACACTTCATAGTTATGCTGAACCTGCCCCTAAGCTTGTCAAAAAGATGAAAGATTGAAATAAATTTGAAGATTTTTTTAGATCTCCTAAACCATATGGTGGATATTAATTTACTATCACTTAAAATAGTAGATAAAATATTTTTATATTATCTTGCCATTTAATTTTTAATATGGTTATTACATCTTGTTTCCTTTTTGACTTTTATTTCTTATCTTTAAAAATGCAAGAAAATAATTATTTTCCAAGTGTTCTGCAGTAAAATTAAACCAAAGCAATTCCAGGAAACAAGTTGTCACAATAAGTCAGGAAAATCAAAGTGAATATTTAGTTATTTTCTTAATTTACTTCATTATCCTCATTTATTAAAACTGCTGGGTTTGGTGGCACAGCCTGTAATCCTGCGCCTTGGGAGGCTGAGGTGG
>NW_006945282.1:0-785 GCF_000164805.1 Carlito syrichta | reverse complement strand
TGCATGCATCATTCCTTTAATTGAACAGAGTTAACTGGATCAAATTATTTGTGGAGAGAAAGGAAAAACTATACATGATTATAGTAATTTTTAATTTCCACCAGTATACTCTTTGTAAGTGAATCACTCTAGAATTACATTCTGTTGCACTGAATGTAGCAACAATAACAAAAAAGTACTTTAAGGTATTCTGACCTTGTAACTATTTAAATAGCAGCCAGGTTTACCCATGTTTCTGATTCTGTCAAGAAAAAAAATTCCTGTATTTGAAGTGATGGCCAGAAATAGAATCAGAAATTTATTTTCTTGAAATTACATAAATACACAGAAAATGACACATAAACTCTTTGTTAAAACATTACCATAGATAATCAGCATATGAAAGTTCAGATTTGTACAAAACCTTCATTATTTTCAGTCTCTAAGGACGATTTTACTCTCCATAAAGTTTCTGTTTGCTATTTTTTCAGAATTTTATAATTAAAGGTAAATAACAAACTGTTTTCTTTAAAGTTCTTTGAGATAATTCCTAAGTATACACTCTTTGGTCAATAATGTCTTCGTTGTTGTTGTTATTGTTGTTGTTGTTGTTTTTAAGTCCTACGTACTGAAATTTTGACTATTTGAATCTTTTGTTTTTAAAATGAGAGGGAAAGTTGTTTGTTACCTCTATAGCTATGAATTGATAATTTATATTAAAATGCAGTATTATTGTTGTCTCACCAGATTTAAACTTTTTATCTGTATATATAACATAGGTCTTTTTTAGACAAATTATAAGACAT
>NW_006945281.1:0-655 GCF_000164805.1 Carlito syrichta | reverse complement strand
AAAACTACCCCTGGATATAATGGTAAATGTAACTATTAAAATTAAACATGGTACATGGTCATAAAGAGAAAGTTATGTGCAGGGTCTGTTCAAGCTGTACTTCATAAAAATTTTGTAGTCATTTTTCATTTTAGTGTGTGATTGCTAATTAGACTAAGATACAGGTTAAAAGAACTTTTCCGTCATCAAAGAGAAAGGAAATTCCGAGCCTTACCTCCAACACCATCATGTCTTCATTGGAAGAGGTTCAATATAAAACAGTGGACATAAATTTTTTTTTTTTTGAGTTAGAGTCTCACTCTTTCACCCAGACTGGAGTGCAGTGGCCACTCCTGGCCACCACAACCTCGACGTGCTGGGCTCCAGCGATCCTTCCGCCTCAGCCTTCCAAGTAGCCGGAGTTACAGGCATGTACTACCATGCCCAGCTGGTTTTTTGATTTATTGTAGAGATGAGGTCTCACTGCCCAGATGGGTCTCAAACCCGTGGGCTCAGACAATCCACCCACCTCAGCCTCCCAAAGGCGCAGGATTACAGGCTGTGCCACCAAACCCAGCAGTTTTAATAAATGAGGATAATGAAGTAAATTAAGAAAATAACTAAATCTTCACTTTGATTTTCCTGACTTATCGTGACAACTTGTTTCCTGGAATTG
>NW_006945280.1:0-757 GCF_000164805.1 Carlito syrichta | reverse complement strand
TCAGCACCTCCAACAGTACCTTGCAAAAACAGGGACTAAAAACGTACTTGCATAATGAATGAAGGCTCTCAGCCAGAGATTACAATCACATGAAACATGATGATATCTCTTGTTTAGCTCACACAGTGATTCTGAAGTAATTATTTAAAAACAAAAAAAGTGAGATATTTTTATGTAAAGGAATTTGTATTTGCATAGCCAACTAGGACCTGCAAACTCATACAGCAACACAATTTGAAGCTGTTAGAAGTGGGCATGCCTATCTACCTGTGGCTAAAACTCAGAGGCCTTAGTTTGGAGGTAGAAGGAGTAGGGAGGCTGGTACTTCATAAGCAGAAACCAGTGGTCCAACACAAAGGGATAAAGCATGAGAAGACAGACACTGCAGTTTCCCTGTATGTCTTGACCTGAGCCTTACGTCTCTGCAGCATGACGCAAGATGATAGGACCTCAGAAGGGGAAGGTGTATGCCTGCCAGAAAAGCCTTTGTGGCACCCGCTAAATGAGTAGCTGAGTTCAGGCCCCTGAGATGGTTTGTAACTCACCTAGAATCAATTGCCTGACAGGTAACTGAGATGTATATTAGTAAAGGCAATGCCAGCTCTCATAAGAAATACCTCCAATATGTGTCCAGTATGTGCGTTTGTGTGCTTGTGTGTGTTTGTGTATTTCTATGTATTCAAACAAATGTATTTCCTATGTTTTCAAGCATAGTAACAGATTGTTCCTTATTCACATCAAGTTCAAATGCTGTTTG
>NW_006945279.1:0-782 GCF_000164805.1 Carlito syrichta | reverse complement strand
ACATAGTCTCTCCAACTCACTTCCATGTTGTGTGTGGCTACTTTTGTGCTATCGTGGCAGAGCAGAGTCATTGTTTCAGAGACTGATGTCTGCTCTTGGTCTTTTACAGAAAAGATTTTGTCCAACACTTGCTTTACAGGGATAGTCTAAAGGCCACACCTCCTCTCTACCAAGAGCCCATTCAATTTATTTGCCTTTAGCTCACTGGTTTCTTCTTTTACTCATTCACTCATCAGTCATTCATTTTTCCATCACAACTTTACTGAGTGCTTCCTCCCTATCAAGCTCTATGCTGAGCCATGGGGTAGAAGAACAAATAAAACTGCGGAACTCCCAGGAATGCAGTGGAAAGAGGAAGGAGGTATTTTGCAGGGGGAAGGACTGTGTGAAGGTGATGAGGTGATAAGAGTGACAACAAAAATCTTTAGTAGACAGCTCATGTAATCATGCCTGGAGAATATGGAGCTCAGTGCCAAGTCCCACCTATGCTAACCTCATTCATGCTTGGAGCAGCATTCAGGTCCATTACTCTTGATTTGTTCGTGTGTGTGTGTGTGTGTGTGTGTGTGTGTGTGTGTGTGTGTGTTTATTTTTATTTTATTTTAAAGTTGTGTGGTGCAAGTCAGGATTGCATACATAAGTGGTTTAGGTAACAGTGACGGTTTGGACTTCATTGGACTTCACTTCACCGGGATTAGGACCAGGCTTCCTTATTTATGTTATGTGCCTGCCCTCTCCTGGCAGTGTTCCGCTACTGTCAAACTCTTTTCTGTAGTATTCTG
>NW_006945278.1:2258-3029 GCF_000164805.1 Carlito syrichta | reverse complement strand
CTGACAAAGGCAAAAGTTTGATCTTTCCCTGGTCCTGAGATATACTTCAAAGTGACTAAATGCCCTAGTCAAAATATGCAAAAGATCTGTCTGATACTCTTCCTTAAAGACAAACAGTATATGTTTCTGAGAGTCCTATAATTTAGAAGTAAACTCCTTCATACTCTAGCTTTCAGAACCTCTTTCCATTTGTCCTCTCAATAGTATAACTGTGTCAAATGAATATACCCTGGAAGAGTGGCTTTTTCTGAGTTATGCCACATTTTCAGTAAAGATGTATTACTCCTGTTTTGGTCCCTCCAGTCAGCTATAACAAACTACCATAGACTAGGTGACTGACAAACAACAGAAATTTATTTTTCACAGTCCTGGAGGCTGGAGGTCCAAGATCAAGGCTCTGGCATATTTGCTGCCTTGTGAGGGCATGTTTTCTGGCTCATAGACAGTGGCTGGTTGCTGTGTTCTCATACTGTAGAAGGGAGAAGGGAGTGTCTGGGGACTCCTCTATAAGGAAACAAAATCCATTTATGGGCACTCTGCCTTCATGAGCTAATCACCTCCCAAAGGTTCCACTTTTCAATTTCTTCATTATGAAGGCTGAGTTTGGTTTGTTTTGAATTGGAGTTTCACTCTGTTGTCCAGGCTGGAGTGCAGTGGTACGGTCATGGCTCACCACAGCCTTGACCTCCTAGGCTCAGGCAAGGCTTCCAAGTAGCTGGGGCTACAGGTATGTGCCATCATGCCTGTCTAATGTTTTTACTTTTATTCTTG
>NW_006945278.1:0-711 GCF_000164805.1 Carlito syrichta | reverse complement strand
GACTGAAATTCAAGATCTAAACTTGTTATTTTATTTTATTTTAGAGTGTAGGGTACATGTGAGGATTTACTCTATAAGTAAATTGTGTGCAAGTGAGGTTTGGGCTTCTAGTGAGTCCTTTTTCCCCTTGTACCCAATAGTTGGTCGTGTGCCCCTTATCCCTTTTCTCTCCTTCCTTCCTTCATCAGTTCCAGTGTCTGTTGTTTCCACCTGTTGTTACTACCTTTGTGCTCGTGTATCCAGTGATCAAAGCCCACTTATAAGTGAGCACATGTGTATTCAGTTTTTTGTCTCCATGATAGTTCATTTAGAATGATAGTCTCAAATGGCATCCAAGTTGCTGTAAAGGACATGATTTTGTTTTGCATGGCTGTACAGTATTCTATTGTGTATATGTACCACATTTTCTTTATCCAGTTCACTTTCGATGAGCATTTGGATTGGTTCCATATTTTTGCTATTGTTAATAGTGCTACAATGAACATGGGTGTGCAGGGTTTCTTTTTTGTGTGTGTGGAGTGATTTATGTTACTCTGGGTATATTCCCAGAAGTGGGATTGCTGGATCATATGATACATCAACTTTAAGTTCTTTGAGAAAGAACACTGCTTTCTACAAAGGTTGAACTAGCTTACATTTCCACTAACTATGTAAAAGTGTTCCCTTTTCTCCACAGCCTCACCAATACCTGTTGGGTTTTTTTATATTTTA
>NW_006945277.1:0-784 GCF_000164805.1 Carlito syrichta | reverse complement strand
TTACTTTAAAATATATATATAAGATGTGAATATAAATTTTTTTAAAAAATTGCAAATTTTTAATATTTTAAAGCTTGACCAGAATCTTTCTAAGAGGAAAATTAATCTTAAATACTTAAGTTAAAACATTTTAATGAACCAAGCCAAAGTTGATAAGTTTCTAATTTTACCCATCTTCCTACATTTTACCCTTAATTTGAAATATTCATGTATGAAAAGCTAGCCCTGGTCATTTCACTACACTTAACAGTGCATAAACTGAAGTCATATCAAAAGATATGACAAATAAACATTGTATATCCACTAACTCTTTCCTTGTGCTTTTGAAAATATTGAATTGCTTAAACATCTCAATGGTTTGAAAGTTTCCAGTGAATGAAAACATATATTCCAACTGAATTTGTTAGCCCTGTAAATTCCACTCTGAGTACTGTAATTAATTCAAGAAGGACATAGTAATATATCTGTGTATACCATGACAATTCAAAGTATTAAAATTTCAATTTCAACTTTTCATGTATAAAAAGGGAAGCAATTATTTAAATATATTTAAAAATTATGTTGGAAATAAATGCTGTTTTACTCAGACCCAGCCAGGCAGAGTTGATTAACTCAAAGTACTTGCTAATCTGATATACTGTTTTTTCCTTCTTTTCTTCTCTCTCTCTGTCTACCCCTCTCCCCTTGAAAAAAAAAGGCCATGATATAGAAAACTATACTTTGTTTATGTATTTGAATTAATAGCATGATTTATTATTTGTCAAATATCTGACTGAAGCTATTG
>NW_006945276.1:0-746 GCF_000164805.1 Carlito syrichta | reverse complement strand
AAAGCACTCAGAAGTGAGTGCATGATATCAATATTCTATGATACATCTTTACTTTGTCTCTGTTTCTATTTTACATTTCATAAAGTATCATTTAGAACTTTATTTGCTGGTTGTGGGACTTTTTTTAAGGTAAAACCTGTACTGCACATTGTGTCTTGTAGAAGCAGAAATGAATTTTAGCAGATGACTTATTTCCATAAGATGAGATTATTTAAAAGCAAAACATTTAACTTTTGCCATATATTTGCTTCATATTTTTGTCCCATCATTGCTTTTTTTTTTTTCTTAATGAAAAAGCAACTATAGTGTCAGGTATAGTTAAAATATCACAAAATCAGAAATTTTGAACCTCATGGGACTCTTAACCTTAAAACTAAATTTTTCATTTAAAAAATCTGAATGGAAAATAGTTTGCTTTACTTTAAAATACATATATAAGATGTGAATATTAAATTTTTTTAAAAATTGCAAATTTTTAATATTTTTAAAGCTTGACCAGAATCTTTCTAAGAAAGAGGAAAATTAATCTTAAATACTTAAGTTAAAACATTTTAATGAACCAAGCCAAAGTTGATAAGTTTCTAATTTTACCCATCTTCCTACATTTTACCCTTAATTTGAAATATTCATGTAGGAAAGCTATCCCTGGTCATTTCACTACACTTAACAGTGCATAAACTGAAGTCATATAAAAAGATATGACAAATAAAGATTGTATATCCACTAACTCTTTCCTTGTGCTTTTG
>NW_006945275.1:0-743 GCF_000164805.1 Carlito syrichta | reverse complement strand
CAGATTCTTTTGGTTGTATGTGGAGAATGGATTGGAAGGGGGCAAAACTGGGTTGAGGAGTTAATAGAAAGCCCCTGTTTTATCTATCTATCTATCTATCTATCTATCTATCTATCTATCACCCCTATGGTCTGTAAAGATAATGGTAGCTTGGGCTGGACTGAGTTGATGAAATTTGATAGATATAAATGGGTTTCGAGATTTTTTTGGAAGGTGAAAGTTGACATGACAACTCATCCCACATGCTAAGACATTCCTGCAAAACTGTAGTCTCTTGAGATCAGGAGCCTTTGTCTCGTTCCCTTTTCTGCCATCAGGGGACACAGCACTGAAGGGAGACAGTCATTAAATAATGATTGAATGAAGGTGTGATTGAGCAAATAAATGAGTAAATGCAGCATAATAAATTATTATATCCTGGAATATCAAGTGCCTAAATTAAATTATTGAATTATAGGATAAAATCACAATTAAAGGCAGATTGTCTTAGAATTTTGTTAATTTTCATTAGCGAAGTTTAAAGGATTTTAAAAAAAATTTTAATGTGACATCTTGGATTGAAAATCATTTAAGCAGAAAATAAATTTCACAATGCTATTTACACATTGCCAATAAATGCTGCACAGTTCTTGGGAGGGATTTAGAAAAGTGCAATGTATGAGAATAAAATAGAAACTCATTTCAAAAGGCTTTTGGGTCTAGATAATTTTATATGAATTTGGTTTGGAGAAAGTGATGGCCTT
>NW_006945273.1:0-1133 GCF_000164805.1 Carlito syrichta | reverse complement strand
CCCACATCTTTATAATAATAAAAAGTAAAATAAAAAGTTCCAAAGGCCAATATAAATATTGAATGTTTCTAGCCACATATGTGTTATATAACAGTTTTCACAGACTTGAGTTGCAAGTCTTAATAAGAATCCATCTAGCAAGAGCTCTTCATTGACAGCCTATGTCATGTGTTAAATACAGAACAAATTTTCTCATCAGTTATTGGTCACATGGTACACACAAGCAAGTGTGAGAGAATCCAGCCCGAGTAACACAAGGACGGACCCTGAGAATATGTGGTTGGGCGATAAACCCATCAGCCTTGTCCTGTGTTTGCAAAGCGAAATGTCTATAGCACCAGGTAAATTTTGCCTATGAATGAATCCAACCAAATAGAAGTTGATAAATGGATAATAGGTTGGGCACAGAGGTTCATGCCTGTAATGTCAGCATTTGGGGATTTGCTTAAGCCCAGTAGTACAAGACCCACATAGGCAACATTGCATGACCTCATCTCAATGAAAAATAAAAAATTGCCTGGTTGTTGTGGTGTGTCAGCATTTGGGGATTTGCTTAAGCCCAGTAGTACAAGACCCACATAGGCAACATTGCATGACCTCATCTCAATGAAAAATAAAAAATTGCCTGGTTGTTGTGGTGTGCATCTTTAGTCCCAGTTACTCAGGAGGCTGAGGCAGGAAGATCGCCTGAGCCCAGGAGGTCGAGGCTGCAGTGAGCCATGATCATACCACTACATTCCAGCCTGGGTGACAGAGCCAGACACTGGCTCTAATAAATAAAACAAATGGATACATTTTTTTAATCCATTTGCCATAGCAACTGAAACTTAACTGCCCTAAATTAGAAGCCATCTTACATAAAGTTGTCATAGTTACTCTCAGGGAATGTTCCAGGCTCTTTCTCAAGAAATGCAAGAAACCTGGTTCTTTATAGGAAATCTCATACTGTTTTGTGAGCAACTGATTCCAATTTTAAATATTCACTGGGAGAAAAGGCACAAAGTGCTGGCCATCAAAACAGCCAGGTGAGAAAAAGTTACCAGGACAGAAACTCTGCCCAGTGCACAATAGTCAGTGCTTGAAGGGGACTCTGAAGGATTTCAGGCACCATCTAGTTCCATTTTATCACCAAA
>NW_006945272.1:0-1033 GCF_000164805.1 Carlito syrichta | reverse complement strand
TCCTTTTCTGCGTCAGGTGTGCAGGGTGCTACTTGGAAGACAATGCACCTGCACTGATTTTGTTCCCGGAGGTATTTGGTCTTCATTCTCAGTTTTCTGCTGTTTCTTTTTAAACTGATGCTGGTTGTGCTCACTCCCATTCAGTTATTGATTGTTTCAGTGCTGGATCACTACCTTCTTGCTTCCTTCTAACTCCTCACCCTCACTCTCCTGCAGGGAATTTTGTCTCCTATCAAGAGAAATGAAAAGACCAAATATAGCCTTCCTAAACTTTCTACTCTGTTTCTTGTGAAGGACTTACATCTGCCCTTACTCTCCCAGCCTCTGTGGGTTCACAAAATGAGGCAGCTTCATTTTTTTTTAAATGCCAATGTTATATGTTTTATTTTTAATCAAGTAATTTTTTAAAACCTCAACACATCCATAATTGACAGAATAAGACATTAGGCATGAAATGAGAATATAAAATCCATGTTCTATAGAAAGGCAAACAGTGCTTAAGTCCATCAAGATGACTGCACTTCACAGTTAGACCCTTCTCTGTGCTTTTCACTACATCCACTCCCATCTTCTTCGTCCTTATAGCATCTTAACTGTATCACCAACTTCGTACTCTCTACTAATTTTTTTCAAGGAGTACATATCCTCAATTGTTACCCTTACTAAAAGAGAGAAAGAGAGGGAGGGAGGGAGGAAGGAACCTAAATTCAAACAACCGCCGACCTCCTCATTCCTTGTGCCCTATTTTGTTTTAACTCTGTCTTCCATGCTTCTCTGGGAAGGGCACTCTTTGGTCATTGTTCCCATTTTTTGCTTCCAGTTCACTTTTAACCAAATTAATGCTGACTTCAAATCCCACTGCCACACCAAAATTGGCACTCTAAAGATATGTAGTATCTGCAGTCTACTGTCATTTCCTTTTCCTTGCTGAATTTGACACTCCAGCCACACATTCTTGAATTTCACCTTGCCTTTGGCTTCCATGAAATTACTGCTTTTATTTCTCTGACATTCCTTTTCTGACCCTTTTGTG
>NW_006945271.1:0-6141 GCF_000164805.1 Carlito syrichta | reverse complement strand
TTTTTTCTTTTCTTCTGTGTTTAGTACTTTCTTAAGTGTTTCATGTAGAGGTGGTTTGGTTGCAGTGTAAGTTCTTAGATATTGGATATCTGGGAAAGATTTTAATTCTCCCTTGCTGATGAAGCTTAACTTGGCTGGGTAGGTTATTCTTGGCTGAAATTGTTTATCTTTTAGGACTTTGAAGATAGGGCACCAAGCTCTCCTAGCCTGCAGGGTTTCTGTAGATAAATCTGCTGCTATTCTTTTTTTTTTTTGAGTTGGAGTCTCACTTGGTTGCCCATACTGGAGTGCAGTGGCCACTCCTGGCCACCACAGCCTCGCCTGCTGGGCTCCGGCGATCTTTCCGCCTCAGCCTTCCAAGTAGCTGGAATTACAGGCATGTGCTACCATGCCCGGCAGATTTTTTGATTTATTGTAGAGATGAGGTCTCGCTGCCCAGGCGGGTCTCAAACCCATGGGCTCAGTCAATCCACTCATCTCAGCCTACCAAAGGTGCAGGATTACAGGCTGAGTTATCGAGCCCAGCTGCTGCTATTCTAATTGGTCTTCCATGGTAGGTGATCTGGCCTTTTTCTCTTACTGCCTTTAGAATTTTTTCTTTTATGCCTACTTTGTTTAGGCGAATTATTATGTGTGTAGGAGTTGATCTTCTCATTTGTTGTCTTGCAGGGCTTCTCTGAATCTCTTATGTTTGAATTTTTGCATCACTGATTAGATAAGGGAAGTTTTCTTGAATGATCTCATGGAAAGTTTGTTCCAGTGTGGTCTCTGTCTCTCTTTCTGGCTCAGGAAGTTCAATCACTCTTAGGTTCAGTCTCTTGAAGTAATCAGTCATCTCTTGAAGGTTTTGTTCTTTCTTTTTGAGCTTGTTTTCTGTGTTTTTAAGAGTTTGGGTTAGTTCTATATTTTGATCCTCAAGCTCTGAGAGCCTTTCTTCTGTTTGGGTAGTTTTGCTTTCCATGCTTATCAGTTTGTTATTTATTTCATTCACAGTATTCTTTATTACTGTTATCTCAGATATCAGCTCCTTCCTAGTTTCTTCTTGTCTCTCCTCAATTCTTTTTAATCTCTCCATTAATGTCTTGATATCTAGGTCTGTGATTTGGGACCAGTCATTCTGGGGGCTCTTCATTGTTTGCATTCCAAAGTCAGTTTTCTCAGTGTCTGCCCTCCCAGGGGTCTGGGAGAGACCCATGTTCTTCTTTTGGTTTTTCTTCATTTGTGTAGATTTTTCTCTCTCTCCCCCTTTCCCTCCCCTTCTTTAATTCTGTTTTTCAGGGAAGGTGGGGTTGCTTTTGTTTCACTTGTGCAATTTCCTATTCTTCCTTATGAGGGTCCTCTGGCTTTGTTCATTTTTGAGGTTGGAGTGTGGGCTGCGGGCTGTACTTATTGCAGTTTTGAGGTTTAATTGAGGGGGAGGCTGTGATTCAGAATCTATATGTTGATTCCAGCACCCTCCTACAAGTGTATGGGCACACTGGAACCTATTTCCCACTTCCTTACAATCTGTTTGTGCTACAGTATGTAGGTTTGGTCCCTGGATCAGAAGGACGTAAAAAAGAGGAAAATAATTGAGGAAGGGGAGGTCAATAGGAAGTTAGAAAGAGTGGAGAGTGAGAGGGAAAACAGACGTACATACCAACTAAAAGGTGAAAAAGAGACACAATACTGGAGAGAAGTGAAAAAAGCACATGAGCCAAATTCCCTAAAGGATACTGGTAGCTACACAGAGACAGACCAATAAAATCATGAAGGAGATAGTGTAAGTCAGAAAGTGAACAAAAGTGACAAAACAAACAGTCAAAATGATAAAATCAAAATTAAAATAAGAGATCAGACTAGCTCTGGAATCTTTCCTGAGTGTCTCTTCAGCTCTGATCTTCAGCCTCTCCCCTTTGTTTTCCTTGCAGCCAGCTAGATTTACTGGTAGCTTGGGTTTGTTTTTTTTAGACTGCTTCCTGGGAGGTCTGCACATTGCGTTTGTCTAATTCAGCAGGAGAGGGGCTTTGTCTCCTCTTTAGTGATGTTACCGTAGGAACCGAGGTGGAGGCTGTTGATAGGTGGGTGGGGCAATGCAAATCTCTGCCTGGAGAATGGCCAAGGTGGCAGTTTCACTTTCGCTTTCTGAATCTTTTCTTTCTTCTCATCTGGGTCCCTGTGTGTGCCACTGTGATGGACTGTGCTGGAGTGGGAGGCACCAGGGATCAGCTGCACAGCTGGGTGCTGGATCCAGGGTACCACCAGCAGGCTGGGGTGGAGGAGGGAGTTGGGAGTTCCCTCCTCTGAAGCTGAGAGCTTCCGATCAGCACCTCATCGTGCACTGAGTGCCTCAGCCTGGGTTGGCCCAGAGCTCCAGAGCTCCAAAGCTCCAAAGGGCAGGTGGTGGGTGGCAAGATTGGCCCTGGGTCCCTCACAGGGTAATTCAGCCAGAAATGGGACTGATATCTCTGAGGGGTGGGCGTCTAGAGCCTCCCTGGGTGACTGGCAGCTTGGTGCTGGGTGCTGGGCGAGATGATGTAGCCAGGGAGGGAGCCGAGACCTGGGACAGATGTGCAGAAGGAATCCCATATAGTGGAGCAGAAGTAGCAGCGGGGGCTGCAATATCCGGCCCAGCGTGGGCCCGAAGTTCCCCTGACCTTGGACCAGTGCAGCTGGGGGTGGGGGTGGAGGAAGAAAAGTAAGAGTCTTTTGGGGAACTCACGTTCGGAGACTTTCATGAATCCACCTATGCCATCACCATCTTACCGGAACTCCTCCAATTCAACAATATTCAGTCACAGCAGTCGCCAAGCTCTGAGATGGCCCAAACTATACTTTTTAAATGGAAGGAATAAAGACATAATAATAACTGAGGCATTTAAGTAACCTCTTTTATTTTTAATGGCATGCAGCCGATGGAATTCATTATTGATTTTTAAAAATGAAATTGCTCTGCATTAATTATTATTTATTTATAGTGTTGCCTTTCAAAATAAGTATGCACCATTACTAGGTTAGTTTTCTCCTCAATTACAAGCAAATGTGTGACAACATCAGAATGCATAATATGCTTTGCCACTTAGTCATGAAGCTTAATGATGTTGAGGGATATTATCCCTTTTAAATTAGTAATAAACTTATGAGCATAATGCACAGCTAAGAGGTTGAATATCTTCTCTTTTTATTTGGGTAATTTCAGAAGCAATTATTTCATATCATAGGGCAATTTATTTATGAATTTCTCATTGCAGAAACAGAAATGTTTTTAATTAGAAATAACCAATCTAATTTCATTTTTCCATTCAGGCACAGATACTGTAATGACAGTCATAATAAATGCAAAATTCCCAAGTAAAATATTTAATTTATCATTTTTAGCCCAAACAACTTACCAATTTTCATCACAAATTCTAGAACTTTTATGTTATTGGGGAGGTTGATAATGAGTCATAACAAAATTTAACTTTTGAGAAATGCCAGGTATTTAATCAATTGTATTTAGTTTAATTTTGAGAGGTATTAACATTAACTCCATTATTTTAAAAATATACAAGAATGAACGCATCTTCAGTTTTAGACATGGAGCTGTAGATGTTACAAAAGTTTATAAAGCCTTTTTTTCAAAGCAGATATTTTAAAGTATCATTTTATAAACAGGACAACATTCACATTTTATAAGATTGGAAGATTTGATCTGAACAAGATTCAGACCACTTTAGAATTCCAATGAAATTTTGGTTCACTTAGTGTTGGAAGCCGGCCATGGAGGCCCACTGAGCATTAGGGATCAGGGAGGGCTGTGGACCCCGAGACCGCTAGGATGTGTTCGGGAGTCATTGACCCCATTTTCCTCCTCCTTTTACCATGCAGCACAAATAACCTAAAAAAAACTCTGCTGATCTAAGCTGAAGGCTCTGTGACTGTGACAAACATGGCTCACTCTAAAAACCCATTGTTCCTGTTTCCCATAAAACTGTGGTTTCGGCTTAGGTATTAGATATAATTCAAACTCAGGTCACATTTGGGAGCCCTTTGTATGGTACAAGCTTCTTTATAAGATTTAAAGGTATATTTATAAAATTAGTATATACTTATGGAGAGCTGTTTTCAGCTTTTCAATGGTATAAATGACTATCTAAAATTATCAAAAATGGCCCAGCACAAAGTTTGGGCTGGGCCACATTCCTGAGGGCCCAGCGTGTACTTTGGACTGGACTACATTCTTTTAGGCCGGCTTTAGCTACAGTTAGTATAGGGTTTTTTCTACCTATTATAAAAATTAAATTTATTTTATTCATAAAAAGTATTATAACATAGGTCATACGGCGTCAGGAAATCATGTTAGTTCAAGCATAATCAATCATGATATTTTGAGGTTTAATAAGAATATAGTTAACTTTAAAAATTTCATTGTCTCCATTTTCTACTATTGTGGTTTTGGCCTTAGTACATTTACAGTTTATATTTGGGTGTTAGAAGCTTTGCTGCTGCTGATCAGCTTTATATATTAGGATTAAAAATTAAAAACTTTCATAGAAATTAGTATAGATATATAGGCCTTTAAAATAGCCATTTTGTTAAGAGATTGTAGTCTATGGTTCCAAAAGGTGGCCCACTGTAAACCTTGGACTGGGCCACCTCCTGTAGAGCCCAGCATGATCTCTGGACTGGGCCACATTCTTTAGAAATTGGCTTAAGCTATAACTAAGAGCTTCCGTAACATTGTATAAGTAGTATTAGCATAAAATGAAAAGGTAATAAAGTTTAAGTTAGTCATCATGGGTATTACATGAGCTTTTAAAGTTATTGATTATCAGGACATCATTAAGCTAACAAGGATTGTTACATTACTTTTTTAAAAACATTAACTAACAAAGAAAGCAATAAGACAATCTTGGGGTTTGTCCCTCCTCACACCTAAACATCTGGTGGGTGGGGGATATCCCTCCTACACCTGGCTTTGTGTTCACGTAAAAGACTTGTGAAACTGTCTGTATAAAATTAAAAGATAAATACCTGCTATAACTATCAATAAATGGATCTGCTCAATTCAGTAAACAGTGGTCCACTTTCTTCTTTCTCTTTCTTCCTCTTTATATCTATCCCTCCATCTTTTATTTCTTTTAATATCTATCCCTACTACAAAATAGGCTTCTACAATAGACAAAGTCCAGTCTCTTTCTTTCTCCCCCTTTTTCTCTTTCTTTCTTTTAATATCTGTCCCTACAGATTCACCAACACCACCACATCTTCCAAAAAACTCCCCAAAATTTACAGGGGCTGGCCCCCCACAACTTAGATCCCTCTTCTGTTCTTCTTACCTTCCCTCTGCTGATTCTCTCTTTCCTCAGCTGCTTCCTCTGTACTCTCCTCCCTCCTGTGCCTTACTCCTGGCATTTGCACCTCAGATGTTCTTTTGCACAAGGGGATCTGCTTTATTCAACCATGGTCATTGTCATTGTGAAACTGGAGGATAGCAATGAATATTTCATATGTCGCACTTAAGGTTCTTCATCTGTATTATGAGTTTTGCTTCTTTGTACACATCCATAGGCACTTATTGATGCTTATTGATTGTCCAGTAAGACTGTATTATGACTGATTTTGAGAATTTTCATACCCTCTGCAGTGTCTAGTACTATATTTCATTGATTCTAATATTTCCTTTTTCTTACATTTTAACTTTTTAAAATCTAAAAGCAGCACATGATCAATGTGCATTATGATTTAGTGGCAGGTTTTTGTTTTTAATCTTTCTTTCTTGCTTGTGCATCTCACAATCAATGGTGTCTTAGATTTGATGAAATGTAGAAGTAAAAAATATAGATAGATTGATTACCTGTGTAACATGCAGACTTAGGAAGAGTATTCTTTTTTTCCTTAGGTGGCTTTTTCTCCATGTCCAATTTTGGTCTCTCTTCTCACTAGTTTTTTCCACCCTGGCTTCCTTTCACTGTGGTTCTACCTGTTCTTAGGACACTGTCATGACTGAACATCCTGGAAAATACTCAGATAATTTTATTAGTAATTTGATGACCAACATTCAATTGTAATGAATTGGGAAAGGTACAAGTTTTTAAAAACTGAAGACCAAAGTTCAAGTATGGTTTTACTCTTCACGAGTATGTGTATTTAGAACGATAATTATTTTCAGAGCTTCAA
>NW_006945270.1:0-692 GCF_000164805.1 Carlito syrichta | reverse complement strand
TTTATCTCAAGGATAATGGAGAAACATTGGAGTGTTCCTACAGGTTGGATTGATGTTTAGAGATTACTTTGACATCTTGGTTGTGTGTAATGGTGTGTTGGGGTGTGTGTGTGGAGCGGGTGGTTTGGCAAGAATAGAAGAAGGGAGACCAGCTTGGAGACCAGCAGGGAGTGGGTGGGGTTGCATGAATAGAAGAAGGGAGACCAAGAGGGCAGGGTGGCTTGCATGGGCAGTAGCTGGGAATGAGGAACACAGGAGTTCAAGGTACAAACCTAAAGGCTGCACACAGCTACACTTGAGTCATGAGGTAGGGTCACTCACTCAGAACTCTGCTCAAGAACCAGGTAGGAAGCTGTCAGAATGTTAACACCTGACTGAAGAGTGACTACAGCTTCGCATCATCAAACTGTCTGAGTTGGCAGGGCCAAGCTTTCCTGCCAGCGTTCTCCATTTAATTCGCTCCTTCCTTACCAATCCTTGCCTGCCCGCTGCTACTTGCCACCCTCTGCTATTCGACCCTATGGCCAGAGCCACTGCCATTGCAGACTGTCTCTGAGCCTACTGGCAGGGAGAAGGGATGGGGAGCATTGCTTCTTGCTCTTCACTAGTGTTTAACGCATGTTGTTAGTGTCTGCTAGTCACAGAGGCTGGCAGGATGGTATAGGGAAGAAGGCCATGTGACAACATCAGGA
>NW_006945269.1:0-2448 GCF_000164805.1 Carlito syrichta | reverse complement strand
GACAATTGAAGGCATGAAGTAGACTCCTCGGATAATTTTAAAGTATGTGGGCTCTCCCCTTTCTCAATAATGCTGAGTTGCTGCTTCCATTTATAATTAACTGCACTAACTCTTCAACTAATACTGAGTTAGATCATTAGTCAGATATAAGAGGGTAAGAAAGGGCCAAAAGAAGAAAGAAAATCACCCTCTTTTACTTCATTCCTTTTTCCTGACCCCAACGAAATTGGTATATTTTCTTGTCAAAAGAGAAAGAGATAAGGTTGAAGGAGAGAAGAGGCATGGAGAGATAGTAAAATAAATTTAAATTTGCTTTAAATAATACTGTTTCATGCTAAGTCTGCTAAGACTCATGTCTACTTTTTTACCTCTGATCATTTTTAACAATATTTTGCAAATACAGTAAAAACTACTGTCACAGCATTTCTGAGAGGTTGACAAATGAGGAAACACTCTTAAATTATAACATTTAAGAACTTAAGAGAGATCAACTGATGAGCACATGGTCATCAAGTGAGTCACAGAAAGTTCCAGGAATAGAGTTTGGGTCTTCTGACTATTAGTTCAGGGTCCTAGTCAGCCAATGACTGCCATGTTCCCAGCAGAAGTTGGTAAAAATAGAAGATGATACACCTGACAAAGAAATCATTGTCATTGCCAGTGTCCATATTCTATTTTTTATACTTAATAGCATATTTTTAAAGCTCATAAATGCATATTTGCTATTGTTTATTATGTAATATTATGTTAAAAATACCAGTACAAAAAAACTGCTGTAATTTATGTTATGCACTTAAATACAGAGAACCTGCATAATATCACCATGATGGCATTTCATCAATTGTAGAATAAATTGCATAAATATTCATTCTTCATTATTATTCTGCTGAAGAAAGTAAAAATTATTTTTACAACATGCTTTCTTAAAATACTTGTATGGTAGGATTCTCCATCTATGAGTGAAATTCAACAACTATAAGGTCCAAAGCAACTCTGAGGGAAAACAGTAATAATGTGATAAAATAATAGTCAATATGATCGAAATACAGTATTATATATCTATAAATTATAATACTATTGTTTTAAAAATTTTAAAGATGTGGGGTACAATTCAAGATGAGATATACAAGTGGACCTCCCTTTGGTCCTCACTACCCTGAGATCAGGTCCCTTACTGCCAATCCCTTTCTTATAGTGTTATGATAAATGTTCAGGGTCCACTTATGAGTAAGAAATAAAGTACTCAGTTCTTTGTTTCTGTGATAGATCACTGAGTATGATAGACTCTAAACCCATGCAAGTTGCTGCAAAGTCATATGTTTGTCCTTTATAGCTGCATAATATTCCATTGTGAATATGTACCACAGTTTTTTTTAGCCAGTCCACTTTCGATGGGCAGCATGGTTGGTTCAAGTTCCTTGTTTTTGCTATTGTAAATAATGTGACAGTGAACATGTGCAGGTATCTGTTTCATAGAGTGATTTTAAGCTCCTCCCATTATGTTCCCAGAAGGGGTATTGCTGGGTCATATGAAAGGTCAATTTTTTGATATTTTTAGGAATTGTCACACTGTTTTCCACAGAGATTGTGCTAGTTTACACACCCACCAACAGTGTAGAAGTGTTCTCTTTTCCCCTCAACCTTGCCAATATCTGTTGTCTTTTGAGTTATTGATGATGGCCATTCTGATTAAGAGAAAAACAACCCATCTCTGTCTATAACTTTATTAGATGAACCTTAAAATCTCACCTATTTTACCTCCTTTATCCCCTCTTTGTAGGGAGATGGTGGCTTAGTTTTCTTTATAGAGATAAAAGGAAGATAAACCCAGGGCTTGTTGAGGTTCTAGTAATGCTACCAGGTGGATGTGCAACTGTAGACAAGTCATACAACTCCCTTTAGCTTTAGTTTTTTTTATCTGAAACATGGGGATCGTGTTACTCTCCTGATCTAGAAGGTTGTTGCAAAGATTAATGACATAGGTGTAAACATAGGCTTACCTCATATAATCCTGGAAATGAAAAGGACCTTTACCATATGGAATCTAAGCTCATCACTTTTCAGCTACAAAAACTGAGGCCAAATGCTGTACTTCAGACATTTTGTCAGTGAGTCCTACCTCTGAGACTCTAAACCAAGCCTTTTGATTGAGTGTGCTTTGTTGTTTTATTTTGTTGCTGTGTTGTTGTGGGGCTTCTTTTTTGTCACTTGTTAGGCACAACAGAACTGATATGCACATGCAAGGAGTGTAAAGACTCCTTCCAGAATAATCTGGAAGAGGAAGTATGTTGTTTACACAAAGTAACATGTCAGCAGATGATAAAAGAGAACTGTACCAGGAAGAATATTTATTAGAGGACTTATAGGATATCAAACATAGACTAAAAATATAAAACCTTTGTTTGTATTTGTATTACATGATTAAAATACCTACTAAGGATATTTTTT
>NW_006945268.1:0-746 GCF_000164805.1 Carlito syrichta | reverse complement strand
ATCCCCTTGATTGTAAACTGTCTGACTCTGTGGAAGGTGGCCTGTTTCTTTTTATGTTGCAGAAAAGTCCCAATCTTGGAGCTATGTCAAAGAATAACATCAGTCAAGTAGATTATTTATGCCTGTAGCAACCACACTGTATTATAAAGACTCCTTGAAGACAACATGTAGAAACTTAACATTGCCTGGGATACAGGTAGAAATCTTTCTGGTAAGGCCACCTAGCAGTAACTTTACAAATACATTATTGTATTGTAGAGTACTGGTTTAAAATGTGCAGTCCGCAGGTGCCTGAAAAGGTTAACACCTTCAAAATACAATAATTTAAAACGTATAATTCAGGAAAAGCCTTTATAAATTCACTTAGGATGGGGAAAAAAAGCAGAAAACTGTTGAGGGCCTTACTATTACAGTCAAATTATTACTGTCAAATTATTACACAGGGTTGTCATGCTAGTGCTTCTGCCATCAGGAGTAGGAACCAAATACTTTGATGCCATCATCCCTCACTCTTAGTTAAGATGTAGAAGAATCCACAGGCTGGGAGGAGGCAGCCTGGAAAGTCTCACTGAAGACATGGGATCTGAGCTTCTTCTTGTTGTCTGAATCTTACCATTTCTGCCCATACATTCTATCCCACAACATGAAATGGCAAAAATCTGGAAATTTGAAGGCATGTGAGTCAAAGAATGACATGGCAGTGGAAGGGCATGGTGTTACTTGCAATGGCAAGAATAAATACACCA
>NW_006945267.1:0-672 GCF_000164805.1 Carlito syrichta | reverse complement strand
TAAGAGATAACTTGACATATATATTATATGCAGGAGGGGGCCAAAAATATATAAACTTTTTTTTTTTTTTGAGTTGGAGTCTCACTCTGTCGCCCAGACTGGAGCGCAGTGGCCACTCCCGGTCACCACAGCCTCGACGTGCTGGGCTCCAGCGATCCTTCTGCCTCAGCCTTCCAAGTAGCCGGAATTACAGGCATGCGCTACCACACCTAGCTGATTTTTATATTTATTGTAGAGATGAGGTCTCGCTGCCCAGGCAGGTCTCAAACCCGCGGGCTCAAGCAATTCACTCACCTCAGCCTCCCAAAGGCGCGGGATTACAGGCTGAGCCACCAAGCCTGGCCTGTATAAACTTTTTAAGAGATGTCATCTGTATATTACTTTTTGAAGTTAAATTAAATTAGCAATGTGTAGTATGATGTTCACTCAGCCATAGTTCTGCCATTGTCTTAGCTTCTCCTATCTGTTGCATGGTGACGCTAGCATTCATTTGATTAAAGCCATATTTTGAGTGAATGTCATACTTAAATTGTGTATGCATTTTTTGGTACTCCGTGTGTGTGTGTGTGTGTGTGTGTGTGTGTGTGTGTGTGTGTGAGAGAGAGAGAGAGAGAGAGAGAGAGAGAGAGAGAGAGGATGAGAGAGAAAGATAAGTGAGAAGTACCATGAGTT
>NW_006945266.1:0-819 GCF_000164805.1 Carlito syrichta | reverse complement strand
TCCGATCAGCACCTCATCGTGCACTGAATGCCTCAGCCTGGGTAGGCCCAGAGCTCCAGAGCTCCAAAGCTCCAAAGGGCAGGTGGTGGGTGACAAGATTGGTCCTGGGTCCCTCACAGGGTAATTCAGCCAGAAATGGGACTGGTATCTCTGAGGGGTGGGCGCCTAGAGCCTCCCTGGGTGACTGGCAGCTTGGTGCTGGGTGCTGGGCGAGCTGATGTAGCCAGGGAGGGAGCCGAGACCTGGGACGGATGTGCAGCAGGAATCCCATATGGTGGAGCAGCAGTAGCAGCTGGGGGCTGCAATATCTGGTCCAGCATGGGCCCGAAATTCCCCTGACCTTGGACCAGTGCAGCTGGGCGGGGGGTGGAGGAAGAAAAGTAAGAGTCTTTTGGGGAGCTCACGTTCGGAGACTCTCACGAATCCACCTATGCTATCACCATCTTACCGGAACTCCTCCAATTCAACAATATTCAGTCGCAGCAGTCACCAAGCTCTGAGATGGCCCAACCTGTACTTTTAAATGGAAGGAATAAAGACATAAAAATAACTGAGGCATTTAAGTAACCTCTTTTATTTTTAATGGCATGCAGCCGATGGAATTCATTATTGACTTTTAAAAATGAAATTGCTCTGCATTAATTATTATTTATTTATAGTGTTGCCTTTCAAAATAAGTATGTACCATTATGAGGTTAGTTTTTTCCTCAATTACAAGCAAATGTGTGACAACATCAGAATGCATAATATGCTTTGCCACTTAGTCATGAAGCTTAATGATGTTGAAGGATATTATCCCTTTTAAATTAGTAATAAACT
>NW_006945265.1:0-756 GCF_000164805.1 Carlito syrichta | reverse complement strand
GAAATACAAAAAAAATTAGTTATTGCATAACTAATAAGCGCCAGTTAGTAGAGGAAGATGAAAATACCCAAATAACTAGATTTCATTTTTATATTGCTAGTGAGCTTGCTAGATGAAGAAAGCAGGTCAACTCCAGGGAGATTACAAAGCAAACTGTGCTTCTCGTTTTTGGTCTTCCAATCCTCCTTCTTCACATCCATGCCCTGCCCCCATTGACGCCCTGCATCAGTGTCTTCCAGATGTCCATTTTCCTTGTTAGTGTCCTCTTGCTTCTATGACCTTCATATATTATCCCTCTCAAGTCCAGACGAAGGCAGTTTTCTGGTTCAAAATTATCCTTCTTCTTACTCTCTACTTTAGAAAGAAAAACAATATTTTTCAAAGTATAATTTCTACTCGCTGTATTATAATCATTAGGAAACTTTCTAAAAATACTACCTACCTACCAGTCTGAATGAATCAGACTGTATGTATATATATATATACACACACACACATATATATATGTGTGTGTGTGTATATGTGTGTGTGTGTATATATATACATATATATATGAAACCCAAGAATCTACATTTTAACATGATTCCAACGTGATTCTTATTCACACTGAAGTATAAAGACTATTGCTTGTACAAATACTATCAAAACTTCATTTTCCTCAGAACAAATGATCACATCAAATTTTTAGTAAAAAGTAGCTAACTAAATTATCTCACACTAAGATTATCACCCACCCTACAAAGTCCTACAAGTAGC
>NW_006945264.1:0-786 GCF_000164805.1 Carlito syrichta | reverse complement strand
CCTGACCATGTGAAGGATATTTCTGAGTAAAGACAACATATAAACAAACAAGAAAATCTATCAGATGCTGATTATGGGCTACGAAAGAATTAAAATCAGTTATGTGATGACACAGAGAGGGTCTGGGATGAAGGTCGCAGGATGTGAGGACTTTAAATTGGGTGCTCAGAGAAGATTTGTATTAATATCCTGAGGCAGGAATGAGCCTGATGAATTTCAGGAATGGAATTAAGCCCAGTGTGACTGAAACTAGTAGGAAAAAAGTCTCTAAATAGTAGGATTTTAATTTTAAAAATAAAGAGAAGGTTTTAAAGATTTTAAACTGAAAAGTCACATGGTCGATTTGAATTTTTACAGATTCTTTTGGTTGTATTGTGGAGAATGGATTGGAAGGGGGCCAAACTGAGTTGAGGAGTTAATAGAAAGCCCCTGTTTTCTCTATCTATCTATCTATCTATCTATCTTCTCTATCTTATCTATCTATCTATCGCCCCTATGGTCTGTAAAGATAATGGTAGCTTGGGCTGGACTGAGTTGATGGAATTTGATAGAAATGAATGGGTTTAGAGATTTTTTTGGAAGGTGAAAGTTGACATGACAACTCATCCCACATGCTAAGACATTCTTGCAAAACTGTAGTCTCTTGAGATCAGGAGCCTTTGTCTCGTTCCCTTTTCTGCCATCAGGGGACACAGCACTGAAGGGAGACAGTCATTAAATAATGACTGAATGAAGGTGTGATTGAGCAAATAAATGAGTAAATGCAGCATAATAAATTATTATATC
>NW_006945263.1:0-698 GCF_000164805.1 Carlito syrichta | reverse complement strand
CAGCAGAATTCTACAAGACATTAAGGAGGAGCTGATACCAATCCTACTGAAGGTATTCAGGCTATTGAAAAGGATGGAACTCTCCCCAAATCATTTTACGAAGCCAATATCACATTGATACCCAAGCCAGGTAAAGGTCCAACAAAGAAAGAGAACTACAAGCCAATATCTTTGATGAGCACAGATGCTAAAATTCTCAACAACATCCTAGCAAACTGAATTCAGCAATACATCTAAAAAATCATCCATCATGACCAAGTAGGCTTCATTCCTGGGATACAAGGCTGGTTCAACATTCATAAAGCAATAAATGTAATTAAATACGTCAACAGATGTCAAAACAAAAACCACATGATTATATCATTAGATGCAGAAAAAGCTTTTGATAAAATCCAGCACCGCTTCTTGATAAAAACTCTTGAACATCTAGGCATACGGGGTACATACCTCAAAATAGTAAAAGCCATCTACGAGAAACCCACAGTCATCATACTCCTAAATGGACAAAAATTGGAACCATTTCCCCTGAAGACTGGAACAAGACAAAGATGCCTACTCTCACCCCTCCTGTTCAACATAGTATTGGAAGTACTGGCTCAGGCAATCAGAGAAGAGGAGGCAATCAGGGGTATCCAAATAGGAAAAGAGGAAGTCAAGTTATCTCTCTTTGCAGATGATATGATTGTGTACCTTGAAAG
>NW_006945262.1:0-5062 GCF_000164805.1 Carlito syrichta | reverse complement strand
TAACCACTAAATTATGAACTATGTGTGAGCCCCAGCAGGTGCTACTGTTGTTTTAGATGGGAGAGTTCTTTCTTTATCATCCTTGACCTCTACGGAGATATCTCCCCGACATTGGAAGACACGCTTTCAGTAGACCTGCTACACATTTACAAACAGGTTCTGGTTTAGAGCTGTTGTACCAATAATTTATTGACTAACCTATGATCTAGGGGCAATATAAGTTCTCCAAAGGAGTGTAAAAGCACAGGTGATCTTGATGATAATATCTGCTACTTATTGAATATTCACTAGATGCAAGACATTCTGATGACTACTTGATGTCCATTCATCTCACTTAGTACTCATAATATCTATTTGAGTTTAGGATTATTAGTTCTAATTCCTAGAGGAAAAAGCTAGATTAAGTAATTTCCCCAAAGTCACACAGCTAAAAAACGGAAGAACTTATCTACAAATCCAGACAGTCCATGCTTTCAACCAGTAAGCTGTAATCTTACTGGAATAATGGAAGCACAGCAAACACAAGTGCAAGTAATTCAGAACAAAGTGATATAAGTGCTAAATCCAGACAGTGATGTTGGGAGATGGAAGAGAGCTATGTGGGTTACTGGAACTTCTTTGTTATTCATTAAAAAAGTATCAGGAATGGGCAGAAACTGCTATAGGTATTTATACTTCTACCTGCCATTTTCTGGCATAGTTGGTATTTTAATAATCATAATAATAATCATAATATGAGCTATAGTTTATTGCATGGCTGTTTTGTATCAGGCGGTGTGTACGGTACATCTACTGTAATCTTCATTTTGGTGAATAATAATACAAATTTCTAATAGGAGGAAGCATTTCTTATACACAAACCCTGTTCTAAGCACTTTGTTTCATTATTTTCTTTAATCCTCATGACAACCTTAAAGTCTTGATAGTATCAGCCCCATGACTGAGGCAACTGAGAAACAGGCTCAAAGCTGTTGTTATTTCTCCAAAACCATGCGACTCCATGGTGGGGCAAGGAATTGATTGTAAGCTCTTGGCCTTTCCCATGCTTTGGTATTCTTTTGACTCTTTAAGCTGAGTGATTCTTTCATCATAGTGCTCTGGCCCGAACATCTGCAATCTTTTATTTTTCTAATAGGCATCATATATGAAAATGTAACCAATTCCTATATGACAAAGATCAGTTTTTATCCAATGATAACAAAAAAATCTATAGTGATGCCTGTCTTTTTATCTCTGAAAATACAGAGCATTGTTTAATAGCACAGGCCTGGCATCTGAAATGAGTTTTAGTTCCCACTTGCCAGCTGAGTTGTTCATGCCTAAAGGTGTTGTTGCTCTGTGCCTCATGGTCTGCAGAGATAAGTGAGGAAGAACAGCACTGCATATCTCATTGGACTGTTTGGGAAGACTGTGAGGGACCCGTGAGAAAGGCACACTTCTCATAGTAAATATTCAGAGTTAGATATTATTCTTCTTATTGGTATTAATAAGGTTGTCCTCCTGAATTCTTAGAATTGTACCAGAAAAATTTAACTCAACCAATAGCTCCCATTGCTCCTCTAATTTAATAATACTAATAGTTTAAAGTAGTCTTCTGGGTTAGCACTAATGCTTTTATTATTTACTGAGTGGGATATTTACTGAATGTGGGTAGTTTGATGATTAAAAGTGAATAGAGTGTCCTTGATGAAACAATTGTCTTATTGAAATAGATTTTGGAAAGAAGTCAAAATAATAGTCAGAAAATAAACTCTGACTCCAAGAATTCCCACTGTTACTTTACATGTTATCTTGGTAGACCAAGTGGTAGAACTGTTGGCACTTCTTGACTGCCTTCTCTGTGCCAGGCACTGTCCTTTGCACTATCTCTTTGAATTTTCACAATGATTCTACAATGGGACATACTATTATTACCTCTTTCTGTCCCCATCCCCTTTTTTAAATTTACAGTTGAGGATGAGATTTACTCAGTGAAACTCAGAAAGTCCATGCTTTCTTACCATAACTTTTAACTTTCTGGTATCAAAAATTGACAACTTTTTTCCCTGCATCTGGAAGATGTTGAGAAAATATTGATTCATCATATGAAATGAGACTTGCATTGGGAAACCTTAACTCTGTCACAAATCCAATCCAATCTAGCTGCTCTCCCTCTCCATTGAGCCACTGATGACACTTGGTGATATTTCTCAACCAGCGTGCCTGAGTAGCGCTATTGTGCTTGTTCTAATATATAATACTTTTGTACCAATCATGACTGGCTGCTCCTGCAAGTGCCCATCTATCCTCAGGAATGTTGAAGCTCCTCTTTCAGAATCCCTTCAATCTCTTTTATCCAGAAATCAAAGGCAGAAACCTGGTACAGAAGAGAGCCTCCAGTACTCTGTTCTGGCACTGTGACCCCAGCAGCCCTGTGGATTCGTTAGGATGGTATCTTAGTGGTTGTTAAATGTCTTAAATAGTCTCTCTTCAGTAACCTCCAAACCTGGGAACATTTTTTACTTTTAATCTTTCCCTCACCTTTCAGTCCTTTCACCTTACTGAAACATTTTATTCCATTGGCTTCTGTGGGTGCAAGATTATGTTGTTTTCTTTCTGACCTCTCCTAGCCTTGCCTCTGTCTCCATCACAGGTTCATCCTATCCACCCAGACATTACACGCTGACCTCTCAGGGCTCAATTCCAGTTCCTCTTCTCTCTTGAACACTCATTGTAAGTCATTTCCCCCCCCACACCTATGACTTCAGTTACATCCACAAACAACAATTCACAGATGTGTGTATCTGATTTGAACTTCTTTGTTGCCAGTGGTGGATTTCACATGTTCACATTTTGACCTGTCCAGACTGAGCTTAACAGTCTGCCTAACAGTCCTCCTGTTCTCAGTGAACATGCCTCCGCAATCTGCTTACTTTTGTAAACTCAGACCTTGGGAGTCACCTACAATGTCTCATTCTCTCTCATCTTCCATCTCCAATTTATCACTGTCCTACTCATTTTTCTTCCTTAAGGGTCCTAAATCTGTCCACTTCTCCATATGTTCACTTCCCCCACTCTTGTCAAGGTTCTCATCATCTAGGATTTAGGGTTCTGTCACAGGCAACTCTGATCCCCTTGTACTTTCTTCTTTCTCTAATCTCCTCCTCAAGATGGAAAGCATCTCATGATGCACACCTCATGTTTTTCCCCTACTTTAAACACGCCAAAGGCCTCTCATTTCTCTCAGCATAGAGAACACATTTCTTCACATAAACTCCATGGCCAAGCACAGTTTTCCTCTTTTCAGGCTCACCCTGCATAAGCTGTCTCTTGTGATAGGGTGGCTACACTGAGCACGCCCCCCTATCACACTCCCACCCTACAACATTTGAACTTCAGCTCAAATGCTAAAAATTCCAAGAACACCTTTTCTCATACCCTTTGCAAGTCAGAACTCTTTTAACCACTGAACCATTTCTTAGCAACATCAACCACAGTTGTAACTTTACATTTATCTGGGCAAACTTTTTTTAGTTTCTGTTTTCCCATGAAGCCCTTCATGAAGCCTGCAGACTGTGCCTGTTTTGTTTTGTTTTTTTGAGTTGGAGTCTCACTCTGTTGCCCAGACTGGAGTTCAGTGTCATGCTCATGGCCACCACATCCTCGACCCGCTGGGCTCAGATGATCCTTCTGCCTCAGCCTTCCAAGTACCTGGAACCACAGATGTGCACCACCACGCTCGGCGAATTTTTTTGATTTATTGTAGAGATGAGGTCTCACCAAGTTGCCCGGGCTGGTCTCTAACCCCTGCACTCAGGTAATACTCTCGCCTCAGTCTCCCAAATTGCTAGGATTACAGGCTTGAGCCACCACGCATGGCTTTTTTGTTTGTTTGATTTGTTTGTTTATTCTTGTATTTTCAGTGACACATACAAGGTGATCACTAATTTTCTATAAATAATAAATATTTACCAAAGTTTTTTTTTAATACCAAGTTCTCTCTTAAAGAAGTACTCTGGATTATTTTTACTAAAATATCCAAGTTGTATTCAGGCCTTGACAATTATGAGGTATCTTTTCCTTGTGTTTGTGTATTTTTGTCCTTGAATGAGAGAAATAGATGGTGGCTTTGTTCTCATTCTGTTTTGTATCAGTTGGAATCCCTTCCACATGGAGGAGGGCCCATTAACTTAAAAGGAAATTCTACACATGAAAAAGATACAAAGGAAAAAATTGGAGCCCTGATTTTCCAGGGTTAATGGCCAGGGTTAATCCATTGTTAATGGCCTGGATCTTGAAGAGGTTTAGGTGGGTAAACTCTGAAAATAAACAATTCACTCTCAGTGAACACTTCAGAAATAATGCATCAATAGGGAATTGAGCAAATTCTAGGATAAAAGGAGAAGAAATTCTTCAGGAGTCATTTTAAGAATCAAGACAGTGCAAAGAGCCTAGTGAGCTGCAGAGGCGTGAACAATGCCTCATTGTGTGCGTGTCACTAATGTTCTGGAAGAAAAATTCAGGAAGAAGAGGTTTCAGAACTTTTTCAGGTAGAATGAGTGGATGATGGTGAAGACACCATGGATACAGTCCTTGTAGATTGGAAATTCCAGGAAAAAAATGGGACAGATGCGCCTTTGATTACCTAGTAAGGTTATTTTGTGAAACGATAACTTGGAGTTCTGTTCAACTTACAAAATTTTATATAGGTGGTTATAACTTAACTTATTCCAGTGTTATTAGATGGAGATTGAATTTTACAAAGAAACCAAAGAAAGTTATTATTTTTTTGGCAGCTATATCTCCCCAAAGGGGGCATTTGATGTGAATATTAAATATTGGTTCCTTATTTTCAATCAGTTTTTATTGTACTCTATTAATATGCTTTCAGTCAGTCAAATCAGTTCCTTTTTTTAAATGGCTAAGTTTCTTTCATCACAGTAATTTCCTATATACTGCTCCAGAATTATTTCCTTCTATGTTGTACTGTTGTGTTATTTCACAGGTTGCTTACAATCTGCCTCAGTTTTTCAACATGCTGTATTCATTACACATTAAAGGAATCTCAAGGGATTGCCTATTT
>NW_006945261.1:0-628 GCF_000164805.1 Carlito syrichta | reverse complement strand
CACTCTCACCCCTCCTGTTCAACATAGTATCGGAAGTCCTGGCTCGAGCAATCAGAGAAGAGGAGGCAATCAGGGGTATCCAAATAGGAAAAGAGGAAGTCAAGTTATCTCTCTTTGCAGATGATATGATTGTGTACCTTGAAAACCCAAGAGAACCTGTCAAAAACCTCCTTACACTGATAAAGGCCTTTGGCAGAGTCTCAGGATACAAAATAAATGTACAAAAGACAATCGCATTTCTCTACACCAATAATAAGCAAACAGAAACCCAAATAAAAAACACAATTCCATCACAATAGCCACAAAAAAAATGAAATACCTTGGCCTCTTCCTAACCAGAGACGTGAAAGACTGTTACAAGAAAATTACAAAACACTGTTCAAAGAAGTCAAAGATGACACAAACAAGTGGGAAAGTATCCCATGTTCATGGATTCGAAGAATCAACATTGTGAAGATGTCCGTTTTACTTAAGACAATTTACAAGTTCAATGCAATACCCATCAAATTACCAGCAGCATTTTTTTCAGACCTAGAAAAGACAACACAGGAATTCATATAGAAACACAAATGTCCAAGAATAGCCAGAACAATCCTCAGCAAAAAAAAAAAAAAAAAAAAAAAAAACC
>NW_006945260.1:0-765 GCF_000164805.1 Carlito syrichta | reverse complement strand
TCAGCCAGTTTTCCCAGCACCATTTACTGAATAGGTTCTCGTCTCCCCAGTGGTAGGTGATGGAGGCCTTGTTGAAGATGAGTTGGTTGAGAAATTGAGGTTTTGCTTCTGGAATCTCAATTCTATTCCATTGATCTATATGCCTGTTCCTATACCAATACCAAGCTGTTTTGATGATTGTAGCTTTATAGTAAAGTTTGAAGTCTGCTAATGTGATACCACCTGCTGTGTTGTTTTTTGTTTTTTTTTTTTTTGCTGAGGATTGTTCTGGCTATTCATGGACGTTTGTGTTTCTATATGAATTCCTGTGTTGTCTTTTCTAGGTTTGAGAAGAATGTTGCTGGTAATTTGATGGGTATTGCATTGAACTTGTAGATTGTCTTAGGTAAGACGGACATCTTCACAATGTTGATTCTTCCAATCCATGAGCATAGGATATTTTCCCACTTGTTTGTGTCATCTTTGACTTCTTTGAGCAGTGTTTTGTAATTTTCTTGTAACGGTCTTTGACGTCTCTGGTTAGGAAGATGCCAAGGTATTTCATTTTTTTAGTGGCTATTGTGAATGGAATTGTGTTTTTTATTTGGGTTTCTGTTTGTTTATTATTGGTGTAGAGAAATGCGATTGTCTTTTGTACATTTATTTTGTATCCTGAGACTTTGCCAAAGACCTTTATCAGTGTAAGGAGGTTTTTGACAGATTCTCTTGGGTTTTCAAGGTACACAATCATATCATCCACAAAGAGAGATAACTTGACTCCTCTTT
>NW_006945259.1:0-3428 GCF_000164805.1 Carlito syrichta | reverse complement strand
GTAAGCTCTTGGCCTTTCCCATGTTTTGGCATTCTTTTGACTCTTTAAGCTGAGTGATTCTTTCATCATAGTGCTCTGGCCCGAACATCTGCAATCTTTTATTTTTCTAATAGGCATCATATATGAAAATGTAACCAATTCCTATATGACAAAGATCAGTTTTTATCCAATGATAACAAAAAAATCTATAGTGATGCCTGTCTTTTTATCTCTGAAAATACAGAGCATTGTTTAATAGCACAGGCCTGGCATCTGAAATGAGTTTTAGTTCCCACTTGCCAGCTGAGTTGTTCATGCCTAAAGGTGTTGTTGCTCTGTGCCTCATGGTGTGCAGAGATAAGTGAGAAAGCACAGCACTGCATATCTCATTGGACTGTTTGGGAAGACTGTGAGGGACCCATGAGAAGAGCACACTTCTCATAGTAAATATTCAGCGTTAGATATTGTTCTTCTTATTGGTATTAATAAGGTTGTCCTCCTGAATTCTTAGAATTGTACCAGAAAAATTTAACTCAACCAATAGCTCCCATTGCTCCTCTAATTTAATAATACTAATAGTTTAAAGTAGTCTTCTGGGTTAGAACTAATGCTTTTATTATTTACTGAGTGGGATATTTACTGAATGTGGGTAGTTTGATGATTAAAAGTGAATAGAGTGTCCTTGATGAAACAAGTGTCCTTGAAATAGATTTTGGAAAGAAGTCAAAATAATAGTCAGAAAATAAACTCTGACTCCAAGAATTCCCACTGTTACTTTACGTGTTATCTTGGTAGACCAAGTGGTAGAACTGTTGGCACTTCTTGACTGCCTTCTCTGTGCCAGGTACTGTCCTTTGCACTATCTCTTTGAATTTTCACAATGATTCTACAATGGGACATACTATTATTACCTCTTTCTGTCCCCATCCCCTTTTTTAAATTTACAGTTGAGGATGAGATTTACTCAGTGAAACTCAGAAAGTCCATGCTTTTCTTACCATAACTTTTAACTTTCTGGTATCAAAAATTGACAACTTTTTTCCCTGCATCTGGAAGATGTTGAGAAAATATTGATTCATCATATGAAATGAGACTTGCATTGGGAAACCTTAACTCTGTCACAAATCCAATCCAATCTAGCTGCTCTCCCTCTCCATTGAGCCACTGATGACACTTGGTGATATTTCTCAACCAGCGTGCCTGAGTAGCGCTATTGTGCTTGTTCTAATATATAATGCTTTTGTACCAATCATGACTGGCTGCTCCTGCAAGTGCTCATCTATCCTCAGGGATGTTGAAGTTCCTCTTTCAGAATCCCTTCAATCTCTTTTATCCAGAAATCAAAGGCAGAAACCTGGTACAGAAGAGAGCCTCCAGTACTCTGTTCTGGCACTGTGACCCCAGCAGCCCTGTGGATTCGTTAGGATGGTATCTTAGTGGTTGTTAAATGTCTTAAATAGTCTCTCTTCAGTAACCTCCAAACCTGGGAACATTTTTTACTTTTAATCTTTCCCTCACCTTTCAGTCCTTTCACCTTACTGAAACATTTTATTCCATTGGCTTCTGTGGGTGCAAGATTATGTTGTTTTCTTTCTGACCTCTCCTAGCCTTGCCTCTGTCTCCATCACAGGTTCATCCTATCCACCCAGACATTACACGCTGACCTCTCAGGGCTCAATTCCAGTTCCTCTTCTCTCTTGAACACTCATTGTAAGTCATTTCCCCCCCACACCTATGGCTTCAGTTACATCCACAAACAACAATTCACAGATGTGTGTATCTGATTTGAACTTCTTTGTTGCCAGTGGTGGATTGCACATGTTCACATTTTGACATGTCCAGACTGAGCTTAACAGTCTGCCTAACAGTCCTCCTGTTCTCAGTGAACATGCCTCCGCAATCTGCTTACTTTTGTAAACTCAGACCTTGGGAGTCACCTACAATGTCTCATTCTCTCTCATCTTCCATCTCCAATTTATCACTGTCCTACTCATTTTTCTTCCTTAAGGGTCCTAAATCTGTCCACTTCTCCATATGTTCACTTCCCCCACTCTTGTCAAGGTTCTCATCATCTAGGATTTAGGGTTCTGTCACAGGCAACTCTGATCCCCTTGTACTTTCTTCTTTCTCTAATCTCCTCCTCAAGATGGGAAGCATCTCATGATGCACACCTCATGTTTTTCCCCTACTTTAAACACGCCAAAGGCCTCTCATTTCTCTCAGCATAGAGAACACATTTCTTCACATAAACTCCATGGCCAAGTACAGTTTTCCTCTTTTCAGGCTCACCCTGCATAAGCTGTCTCTTGTGATAGGGTGGCTACACTGAGCACGCCACCCTATCACACTCCCACCCTACAACATTTGAACTTCAGCTCAAATGCTAAAAATTCCAAGAACACCTTTTCTCATACCCTTTGCAAGTCAGAACTCTTTTAACCACTGAACCATTTCTTAGCAACATCAACCACAGTTGTAACTTTACATTTATCTGGGCAAACTTTTTTTAGTTTCTGTTTTCCCATGAAGCCCTTCATGAAGCCTGCAGACTGTGCCTGTTTTGTTTTGGTTTTTTTTGAGTTGGAGTCTCACTCTGTTGCCCAGACTGGAGTTCAGTGTCATGCTCATGACCACCACATCCTCGACCCGCTGGGCTCAGATGATCCTTCTGCCTCAGCCTTCCAAGTAACCTGGAACCACAGATGCGCACCACCACGCTTGGCGAGTTTTTTTGATTTATTGTAGAGATGAGGTCTCACCAAGTTGCCCGGGCTGGTCTCTAACCCCTGCACTCAGGTAATACTCTTGCCTCAGCCTCCCAAATTGCTGGGATTACAGGCTTGAGCCACCATGCATGGCTTTTTTGTTTGTTTGATTCTGTTTGTTTATTCTTGTATTTTCAGTGACACATACAAGGTGATCGCTAATTTTCTATTAAATAATAAATATTTACCAAAGTTTTTTTTTAATACCAAGTTCTCTCTTAAAGAAGTACTCTGGATTATTTTTACTAAAATATCCAAGTTGTATTCAGGCCTTGACAATTATGAGGTATCTTTTCCTTGTGTTTGTGTATTCTTGTCCTTGAATGAGAGAAATAGATGGTGGCTTTGTTCTCATTCTGTTTTGTATCAGTTGGAATCCCTTCCACATGGAGGAGGGCCCATTAACTTAAAAGGAAGTTCTACACATGGAAAAGATACAAAGGAAAAAAGTCAAGCCCTGATTTTCCAGGGTTAATGGCCAGGGTTAATCCATGGTTAATGGCCTGGATCTTGAAGAGGTTTAGGTGGGTAAACTCTGGAAATGAACAATCCATTCTCATTGAACACTTCAGAAATAATGCATCAATAGGGAATTGAGCAAATTCTAGGATAAAAGGAGAAGAAATTCTTCAGGAGTAATTTTAAGAATCAAGACAGTGCAAAGAGCCTAGTGAGCTGCAGAGG
>NW_006945258.1:0-694 GCF_000164805.1 Carlito syrichta | reverse complement strand
AAGAGCATAGCACTGACACTTAGCAGCTGACTAAGTTACTCATTTTTCTTTGAGCTTCCAATCTTTCATCTCTAAAATGGAGCATGTCAATGAAATGCTCAGTGCCTGGGAGACTAGCTATAAATACCCAATTACTGTCAACCATTATGATGATGATCATCATCATTCAGAGCACCATTGAAACTGAAAACTGACCTTCATGAGTTTAAGCACTCGTAATGAATGGAGGAATGACATTTACAACCATAGCTACTAACTAGGGAGCACCTTGTTACCCAAAAGGCCATTTGATTTGGTTGGGCATTTTTACTAATTTGGATATGTCAAGGTGAGCCTTGTGGTGAAGGCCAGATAGAAGCTAAGAGATAACTTGACATATATATTGTATACAGGAGGGGCCAAAAATATATAAACTTTTTTTTTTGAGTTGGAGTCTCACTCTGTCGCCCAGACTGGAGCGCAGTGGCCACTCCCAGTCACCGCAGCCTCGACCTGCTGGGCTCCAGCGATCCTTCTGCCTCAGCTTTCCAAGTAGCCGGAATTACAGGCATGCGCTACCACGCCCGGCTGATTTTTATATTTATTGTAGAGATGAGGTCTTGCTGCCCAGGCAGGTCTCAAACCCGTGGGCTCAAGCAATCCACTCACCTCAGCCTCCCAAAGGCACGGGATTACAGGCTGAGCCACCAAGCGA
>NW_006945257.1:0-626 GCF_000164805.1 Carlito syrichta | reverse complement strand
TTTTTTGCATAGTAATTTTTAGCCAGTGGACATGACACTTAAGGGTGTCACGGGCCCCTTTAGCCTGTGACTGGCCCAGCTCAAGAACAGTGCAATGACTTCTCTCTTTTTCTTCACTCTCCTATCTCTTTCTTTAATAGTGACAATCTAGAATGGTGCAAACTCATGGTACTTCTCACTTATCTTTCTCTCTCATCCTCTCTCTCTCTCTCTCTCTCTCTCTCTCCCACACACACACACACACACACACACACACACACATACACACGGAGTACCAAAAAATGCATACACAATTTAAGTATGACATTCACTCAAAATATGGCTTTAATCAAATGAATGCTAGCGTCACCATGCAACAGGTAGGAGAAGCTAAGACAATGGCAGAACTATGGCTGAGTGAACATCATACTACACATTGCTAATTTAATTTAACTTCAAAAAGTAATATACAGATGACATCTCTTAAAAAGTTTATACAGGCCAGGCTTGGTGGCTCAGCCTGTAATCCCGTGCCTTTGGGAGGCTGAGGTGAGTGGATTGCTTGAGCCCACGGGTTTGAGGGCTGCCTGGGCAGCGAGACCTCATCTCTACAATAAATATAAAAATCAGCCGGGCATGGTAGCGCA
>NW_006945256.1:0-731 GCF_000164805.1 Carlito syrichta | reverse complement strand
CATTCAGGAAAAATGGTCAGAACACAAGGATAAGAATGTTAAGGGAAAATAAGAAAAAAAAAAAAAGACAAGTGAGGAATAAGAGACAAAGATAAAATAAGATTGAAAAGAATATCAAGACAAATGGGATTAGTAGTAGAGCCACTTCACAAAGATAAAATATAAAACATTAATTTTGCTTTCAAATTTAAAATTGCCAAATAAAGCTATCAACATCCACAACAGTAGCCACTTACAGCCTATTAGCATGTGAATGTTAAATTCTGTTTTGAGTTCCCAAATAAACAAGAGCAAACAAACCCATCATTTCATGAGTAAAAAGCACCTGGAGAGCTGAAGGGGCATGTTCTCATTTGCTCAGACAAACCACTTTTAAAATTTACTGTCATAATTATCACCCAAGCTTCTTTTCCAAACTGTGAAAGCTACTGAAAGGCCAGCCATGACAAGGGGAAGAGCCCCCATCTCCTCCTAGTGGCTGGCCCACTGGAAGAAGGCATTAGTCCATCTAGCTCTCTCCACACCATCAAAGCAAGCCTTGACAAGGCTGGCAACACTGGTACGTGAGGGGTAAGTTCAGACCCAACATCTGAATGACACACTGGATCATAAAGTTGGAAAACAGACTAGGAACAGAATTATGGGGAGAAAAAGTCCATGTGGAAAAGGTCTCATGTGGCCAAGGTCTTGAACTCTGTGAGCAGGGGATCTGACCTTGACCTTGCTTATGT
>NW_006945255.1:0-776 GCF_000164805.1 Carlito syrichta | reverse complement strand
TCAAGGAGTACACATGCTCAATTGTTACCCTTACTAAAAGAGAGAAAGCGAGGGAGGGAAGGAGGGAGGAAGGAACCTAAATTCAAACAACCGCTGACCTCCTCATTCCTTGTGCCCTATTTTGTTTTAACTCTGTCTTCCATGCTTCTCTGGGAAGGGCACTCTTTGGTCATTGTTCCCATTTTTTGCTTCCAGTTCACTTTTAACCAAATTAATTCTGACTTCAAATCCCACTGCCACTCCAAAATTGGCACTCTAAAGATACTGTAGTATCTACAGTCTACTGTCATTTCCTTTTCCTTGCTGAATTTGACACTCCAGCCACACATTCTTGAATTTCACCTTGCCTTTGGCTTCCATGAAATTACTGCTTTTATTTCTCTGACATTCCTTTTCTGACCCCTTTGTGATCACCCTTGAGTGGTTGGCGTTCTCCAGGATTCTACCTTGAGCCACTGCTGTTTTGCTCAGTTTTAACTGCACCAGCATATATGGTGAGGATGTACAAGTCTATACCTGCAGTCCTAACCTCTCCATCATGCTTCAGAGGACAGGTCACCTGAGAGTTTCCTACCCCTGCCTCAAATTCAGCATTGCTTTGGCCAAATTCATCATCAACTTCACCACTTCCCAAAACTTGGTCCTCTTTCTCTATTCTTTCTGAGTTTTAGAATAGTCAGTTCTAAAAGTTAGTAGCCCCAAGAATTTCAGAATCATTCTACTAAATAGTTCACTGTTCAATAATAATATAATGCAAGACACATATGTAATTAAAA
>NW_006945254.1:0-762 GCF_000164805.1 Carlito syrichta | reverse complement strand
GGCATCATCATTATTTTTTTATCTTGCATGTGGCAGGCTCATAAGAAATGGTCATTGAACTAAATCCATAACTCTTCTTGGTGGAGCCAGCATTATATACCAGTAGATGAAATGTTGATTTACTTGTTGCAACTTGTGGAGTATCTACAAGACTTCTTTTATATCCAAAGTCATCTGGTAAAGTGGAATAATTAGTACACTTTCCTCGAGTGCATAAGTAGTATGCTACTTGTAGGCCCTTGTAGGGTGGGTGATAATCTTAGTGTGAGATAATTTAGTTAGCTACTTTTTACTAAAAATTCGATGTGATCATTTGTTCTGAGGAAAATGAAGTTTTGATAGTATTTGTACAAGCAATAGTTTTTATACTTCAGTGTGAATAAGAATCATGTTGGAATCATGTTAAAATGTAGATTCTTGGGTTTCATATATATATATATGTATATATATACACACACACACATATACACACACACATATATATATGTGTGTGTATATATATATATATATATATATATATACACATACAGTCTGATTCATTCAGACTGGTAGGTAGGTAGTATTTTTAGAAAGTTTCCTAATGATTATAATACAGCGAGTAGAAATTATACTTTGAAAAATATTGTTTTTCTTTCTAAAGTAGAGAGTAAGAAGAAGGATAATTTTGAACCAGAAAACTGCCTTAGTCTGGACTTGAGAGGGATAATATATGAAGGTCATAGAAGCAAGAGGACACTAACAAGGAAAATGGACATCTGGAAG
>NW_006945253.1:4973-10639 GCF_000164805.1 Carlito syrichta | reverse complement strand
AATAGAGCAAATTTTGTAGTCTCCCTAAACCCATCTAGTTGTTTGATAATCACTTTGACCAAAAACTTTTGATGTAAGAAATTTAAATAACTTTAGTTCCTCAAAATCAAGTCTTTATCATGTTAACTTACTTTCTAGGGCCCAACACATTTCAAGTACTCAATTGATACCTTTACAGCCATAAGAAAAGTCACCAAACCATTTCCAAAACAATGCCAAGGACATTCCATAGTGACCTATTTCAGGCTGAAATTGGTCCTGTATGAGGCCCCTAACATTCTACATAAGTTTGAGCTCTTTAAGGGCAGGAGGCAGATCTTAATCTTTACATGCCCAGTCCCTGGTATTATGACTAGCACATGAGTGGGAAAGAATAAATATGTGTTGAACTATTTGGAAGAAAGATAACTCTATAATACTCAGTTAACTGGAAGCACAAGAAGAGGGGTGTGTACTCCAAAGGGAACACAACCTTTATATTTGAATCTGCAGAGATAACATAAATGTTTCAAAAGCCATAAAGGTAAGTATAAGCTCAAGACCCTTGATTAAAACACCATAAAATTCCTATTTGGTGTAGGTAGAACCATTAGATAAAGTATAGATGTATGAACTAAGAAGAAATCATGGTGCAGCTTGATCAGAACCACCTTTCATTTGTCTTAAAAATTTCCAAGGCACATCTAATCAATATAAACAGAAGTGGACAGAAGAAAGGCTTTCACTGTCAGTGGTAGAAGCAGAACTGCTCCTGGAATGCTGGACTCCTGTTAACAATCAGCTCATTGGCTCATGGTTCCTCCATGGTGACTTGACATGAGTAAACACACGGGTACTTTAAAAAGGACAGAACTGGTATCCACATGTAATAAAACTATTAGATGTTATTTAGTCACATGTGCATTATTTACAGTAAACACTTCAGTCAACTGGAAGCACAAGAAGAGGGGTGGGTATTCCAAATGGAAAATGGGAAAATGGAAATTGAGTCACACTGGGCTTAAGCACTATGGACTAGGCCTTTAAGACAAGGTATGGAGGCAAAAGTACAGTTAGGTGGAGCAATTACTCTGATTTTCATTGCAAATTAAACCTCTCTATGAAGGATGAACCCAGTGCCAATCTCTTTGTTCCATTCTAAAATACTGAATAATGCATTTTTATGTTATTTAATCTTTCTCACAAGACAACCAAGACTTGTCATAACTTTTGAACTCTTGAGTACATTAATTCAAAAGAAGTAACTTTATAAAAATTGAATGCTTTAAGCCAGTTCTCACTTGAAGCTTTTTGAAATATTCAACATATATTAAAAAGGTGTATTTTTCTACTTCTAAAAAGTATTGCAGAAGGCCAGTAGAAATGAATTGCCTTGGCTATAATTCTTTTAAAAATACTAAGTTTCTCAGTTGTTAGTCAAACTAAACATAAAAGTCACCTAGAAATTTTCTCATATTTTGATCTCCAGATGGTCAGTTAATCAAGCTCTTGTTTGTGGCATCTCTAACTTCAATAAGAATTCTGTGGAGGGAATGTCAGAGAACTGTATATTCATGATATTCAACAGTACATATAGCTGACAAAAGACTCAACAAGGGCTGACATAACCTTTGATCAAGCGATACTTGACGAATTTCAACAGATTTAGTTAACCAGAAATAAAACTAAGCAGCAGAATACCATAAAAACTAGAACATTAAAATAGAATCAAGAATTACCAGTGAAAAACAATTCTATACCTAGCAGTATGGATTTACCAGAGGCAACTTGTTAAGAGACCAGAGTCGTTATTTTATAGTGGATGCTTGAAATCAAAACTTTAAAGTTTCTTTAGGTCAAGCTATAGCACAGCATTTGGAAAGGCAACCAAAATAGCTGAGGGAAACTGGGAAGGCCACATGTGGAACTAATTACTCATGTGGGGGCCATGACAAAGAACATTTCTCCAGACTCTTCATGGAGGTTTCACTTTCAGGAAGTGGCTATAATCACTGTTCAAGTCTAGAGCAGCCTGTAAGCTGCTGACAGAGCCAACAGGTCAGGGATGCAGGATCGGTGGGGGGGGGGGGAAGAAAGAGAAAGAGGGAGAGAGGGAGAGAAAGAGAGGGAAAGAAATACCTTATCTGCCCTTTACCATGAGTGAAACACCAAAAATAAAGTACCACAGGAAAGCTCAAAATGTTTCCAAATGAGCTCTGCCTTCCAGTGCCACTTTCTGTTTATTATTTTATCTACTCCTATCTTCAGATCACTCCTCTAGCCTGGGTTGGACAGTAAATGTGTACTTTTACACTAACTCACTTTCGGTTGGCCACAGAACTGTACATCTTGACGTGTATTTTTTACAGCTTTTCTATACTGGGGCCCACCTCCTGCGCAGATGAGGAAAAATATCTGGCCTGAAGATGAAATGACTGCTTAAAATTACACTAAAACATCTGGTACCATTTTATGCACAGACCTATGTCTGAGAGCAGGTGATTCTAGCGGTCTCTACAGCAGCACAGCTCATGCCCAAGCCTCCCCAGGGTAACATAATCCTGTATATGGACTCCCCAGCCCAACCCTCCCCCTTTTTCTTGGTCCTAAATTCATTGCCAGTTCCCCGTCTGCAGCAAATGTGCCACGTCAAGACTGGAAATCACAGCCCTTGAATGTGTCTCAGTGAGTGAAGCAGAATCCAGGGAGCCGAAGGCAGCCCCAGGGGCAGGAAGCAAGCTCTTCCATGGATGCAGAGGAGCCTGAGTACACAGAAGGAAACTTCTGGAGTCCTGCTCCTTCGCCCAGTGTTCAGACTACCTGTTAAGGACAATGCCGTTGTACAGCAGTCTGCATATCGGTTAGACTGGGCAAGGCAGAACGACAGCATGAACGGCAAGGGACAGAGTGGACTGTTTCCAAGGAGAAGACATTGGTTTGCTATTTTTGTTAATCTCATATCCATTGTTTTTCTCCACAGGTTTTGCACACTAGGGGCCAAGAATCCCTCGGGGATCAAGGCGAGAAAAGACTGCCAAAGGGAAGACTCGCAGGTAATGCCTGCTTGACACTCTCCTGGTATGCTGCCAGGAGACCCCGGATGGGAGCAACTGCATGCATGAGTATTACAGGAGCAGCAGAGGCGCATGTGTGGTGGGCGGTGGTGCATTTAATTTAGCAGAACAACATTGTGGGGTACACAGCGAATTACCGGGCTTTTTTAATTTCTGAAGATTGATAATTCTAGTCTCTCAAGTTTAAAGACAAAATGAAATATGAGGAAACCCACCCCAGACACTTAAGAATAACTTAATGATGCTAGTTTTGCATTGTTGAAGTTAATGACTCAAAAGACTTAAAATCGTATAATGATGAGCCTGTATGTATAACTTTTAACATCCCAGACTGAAGTCATTTTGCCCAAGAGTAAAGAGTACTTGCTTAATTTTTAAATGCTATATGTATAATGGTTTTCTGAATATTAATTTGTACAATATGCATACCAGGAATAATAGTACCTAACAATAAAAGAAGAACCTGTCAATTGTTGCCCACCAGACAGTGAGCATGCCAACCCACAATATCCTAAATCAGCAACTGCATAAATCAGGAAAAAGAAATCTATCCTTAGCTCTTCCCATAGGTACATCTCTGTAGTACACTTTTAAAGTGCAAGAGCTGGGGAGTATTGTCACTCACCTGCACGCTCATGCCTGCATTTTACAATGCTCTTACTTCTCGCACACTTACAATGATAAATCACTTTGCCTAGAATCCCACTGATAAAAAAAGGAATTTTCAAACGAAGGCAAAAGTTTTCTTTGGTCAGTTTCCAGCTGTCCTGAGGGTGAAGGAGGGTGGGAGAAGGAGAGGAAGGTGGGAAGGAAGAAAACCCTCAAGCTGAATGAAATCCTAGTAGAGAAAATCTGGGTTGCAGTGTGATGTGTGAACTTTAGAGATAGCTATCTTAAAGAAACTTCTGGAAAAGTGTTACAGCCTCACCCCTAATTCTCTCAACCCCCATTTACTTCTACCCCAAAACAATTCTATATAATGAAAATATCTTTTCTTTAGGGCTTTTGTAAAATGATTGCAATCACGTTTGTCCTTCTTTAAACTCTTTAAATTTACAGTTTTTCTGAGCGAATCTTTAGCTAAATTATAAATTTTGCAACAATCCAAAAATTGTTGACACGTCTCTTTTGCAAAACATTTTCTTTCAAAAGATTTCATAATGTTTTCCTTTTTTCAACATAATTTATTTTGAAAATTGCCCTTGTGATCATCCCAAAATGTATATAAAGAACACTTAAGTACTCTCATCTATGTGTAGTTTTTGGTTAAAATATAAACAGTAAAAAGAAATTTAGTTATCTTAACTTAGATAATACAATAAAATCATCCTTTTGTTTTTCCATTGTGACTAAGAGAGTTTCATATAATGTATTTTTAATGGAACCAGTAAAAATTTTTTAGATCTATATAATTTGTTTTACATAGGAAAACTTTTAAATTATTCATTTACAGGAACTTTTTTTTAAAGAAATGAATATTTGATACAATTACTAAAGAAGAACTATAGCTCAGGGTACTTTGGCAATGTTTGTTTTTTCATATTTTTCCGTGTATGTTTTCTCTATTACTCTAGAAATGATTGAATTTCATAACTTTCATTTAATGTATATTTAATTTAAATTTCTTTCTTCCTGTTAAATGGCCCCTTTTGTTTCAAAGAAATGAATCCCTACTGACTCTTCACCTATTTTCTCCCTCAATATGGCCTTTAACCTTGAGACAGAAGGGACATTAGGGTGCCCCTGCCCTAAAATACAACAGTAGAAAATATAAGAATTACTTTGTAATGGGGTAACCAAGAAGTCCCTAACTACCCATATTTGAGACACATTTTAACAAATGAAAAGGAATAGTACTTATTTTTTAAACTGTATGAGCTAAAATAAAGATCAAAAAAAATTTTTTTTTCATACTCAATATTTTTTATTATGGTTTTGTGGGGTACAGTTAAGGGTTAGGTGTACAATTACATTTCATTCAGGCACCCTGTTGATAAGAGGTGTTTCCCCATCCCCAGACAGATATTTGCTACTGTTAATCCCAGATCTCCCCCCCCCATAGTTTCCCAGTACCGTTAGTCATTTTCTTATACTATTACATTGGATGTTCAAGGTCCATTATATGAGTGAGAACATGTGATACTCGGATCTTTGTTTCTGTGAGAGATCACTCAGTATTATAGACTCTAGTTCCATCCAGGTTGCTGCAAAATTCATGATTTTGTTCTTTTTTATGGCTGCATGGTATTCCATCGTGTATATATACCACATTTTTTTTAATCCAGTACTCTTTTGATGGGCAGCATGGTTATTTCCAGGTTCTTGCTATTGTGAACAATGCTGCAATAAACATACATGTGCAGGTATCTTTTTTATAGAGTGATTTGAGTTCTTCAGGGTATATTCCCAGTAGGGGGATTGCAGGGTCATATGGGAGGTTGATATTTAGAGCTTTTAGGAATCTCCACACTGCTTTCCACAGAGGTTGCACTAGTTTACACTCCCACCAACAGTGTAAAAGTGTTCCCTTTTTGCCACACCCTCTCCAGCAGCAGTTATTTTTTGAGTTGTTGATAATTGCCATACTGACTGGCGTTAGGTGGTATCTCAGTG
>NW_006945253.1:0-3896 GCF_000164805.1 Carlito syrichta | reverse complement strand
AGCTTTTATCAAGAAGGGGTGCTGGATTTTATCAAAAGCTTTTTCTTCATCTAATGATATAATCATGTGGTTTTTGTTTTGACATCTGTTGACATATTTAATTACATTTATTGCTTTATGAATGTTGAACCAGTCTTGCATCCCAGGAATGAAGCCTACTTGGTCATGATGGATGATTTTTGAGATGTATTGCTGAATTCAGTTTGCTAGGATCTTGTTGAGAATTTTGGCATCTGTGCTCATCAAAGATATTGGCCTGTAGTTCTCTTTCTTTGTTGGATCTTTACTTGGCTTGGGTATCAATGTGATGTTGGCTTCATAAAATGATTTGGGGAGAGTTCCATCTTTTTCAATAGCCTGGAATACCTTCAGTAGGATTGGTATCAGCTCCTCCTTATATGTCTTGTAGAATTCTGCTGGAACGCCATCTGGACCAGGGCTTTATTTTGTAGGAAGTTTTCTTATTATGTAGCCAATTTCCTTGATGGTTATTGGTCTATTTAGGGTCTCAATTTCTTCTTGTTCCAATCTAGGTAGGTTGTGTGATGTCAGAAAGTCCTCCATTTCCTTAAGGTTTTCAAGTTTGTTTCCATACAAGTGTACGTAGTAGTCTCTAATGATCTTTTGTATTTCTTCAGGGTCATATGTGACTTCATCTTTTGTGTTTCTGATTGTGCTTATTTGGTTTTTTCATTGTTTTCTCTTGGTCAGTCTAGCTAGGGGACGATTGATCTTGTTTATCCTTTTAAAGAACCAGCTTTTTGTTTCATTGATTTTTTTTGTATTATCTTTTCGTCTTCTGTGTCCTGGATTTGGGCTTTTATTTTGGTGATCTGGATTCTTCTGCTGAAATTAGGAATTTTGTGGTCTTGCTTTTCCAGCTTCTTTAAGTGGCTTGTTAGGTTGTTAATTTGTGTTCCTTCCATTTTCTTTATGTGTGTTTGTAGGGATATAAATTCCCCTCTTACTACAGCTTTCAAGGCATCCCAGTGATTTTGGTAAGATGTTTCTTCATTTTCATTTCTTTCCAGGTATCTTTTGATCTCTGTTTTGATTTTATCATTGACCCAGGAGTTGTTTAACATCATGCTGTTTAGTGTCCATATCTTTGTGGGTTTTGGGGGGACTTTGTTGGTATCAATGCTTATTTTTATTCCACCGTGGTCCAAGAAGATGCATGGTAGTATTTCAGTCCTTTTAAATTTGCTTATGCTTGATTTATAGCCAATTACGTGGTTGATCTTAATATATATTCCATGTAGTGATGAGTAGAATGTATATTCTGTGGTCTTTGGATGGAATGTTCTGTAGGTATCAATTAAGTCCATTTGGTCCAAAGTCACATTGAGGTTCCGGATCTCCTTGCTGATTTTTTGTCCTGATGATCTGTCTATCGTTGTGAGTAGGGTATTAAAGTCCCCAGTATGATGGTGTTAGAGTCAATATCTTTCTTAGTTTCCTAGAAGTTGCTTATGAAAGTTGGTGCACTATGTTGGGTGCATATATGTTAGGATAGATATTTCTTGTTGATGCATTGAGCCTTTATTATTATGCAGTGGCCTTCTGTAAAATATCAAAATTTAAAACTCATTTTATAAATCTCTGCTGAATAAAGATAGGATGGTAGTGTATACTCTCACATAAGCACACATTTATAGACACATATTGTCAAACAACCATACCTATATCCAGGAAAATTTGAATAATGCTTAATTTTATTTTGATATTACTTTATAAGGAGATATACAAATATTTTAGGGAACATGAAAGAAAGAAATTTACAGTGAACATCTTCAACTAAAACTACCCCTGGATATAATGGTAAATGTAACTATTAAAATTAAACATGGTACATGGTCATAAAGAGAAAGTTATGTGCAGGGTCTGTTCAAGCTGTACTTCATAAAAATTTTGTAGTCATTTTTCATTTTAGTGTGTGATTGCTAATTAGACTAAGATACAGGTTAAAAGAACTTTTCCGTCATCAAAGAGAAAGGAAATTTTGAGCCTTACCTCCAACACCATCATGTCTTTATTGGAAGAGGTTCAATATAAAACAGTGGACATAAATTTTTTTTTTTTGAGTTAGAGTCTCACTCTTTCACCCAGACTGGAGTGCAGTGGCCACTCCTGGCCACCACAACCTTGACGTGCTGGGCTCCGGCAATCCTTCCGCCACAGCCTTCCAAGTAGCCGGAGTTACAGGCATGCGACTACCATGCCCGGCTGGTTTTTTGATTTATTGTAGAGATGAGGTCTCACTGCCCAGATGGGTCTCAAACCCGTGGGCTCAGACAATCCACCCACCTCAGCCTCCCAAAGGCGCAGGATTACAGGCTGTGCCACCAAACCCAGCAGTTTTAATAAATGAGGATAATGAAGTAAATTAAGAAAATAACTAAATCTTCACTTTGATTTTCCTGACTTATTGTGACAACTTGTTTCCTGGAATTGCTTTGGTTTAATTTTACTGCAGAACACTTAGAAAATAATTATTTTCTTGCATTTTTTAAAGATAAGAAATAAAAGTCAAAAAGGAAACAAGATGTAATAACCATATTAAAAATTAAATGACAAGATATAATATAAAATATTTTTAAATATTTATCTACTATTTTAAGTGATAGTAAATTAATATCCACCATATGGTTTAGGAGATCTAAAAAATCTTCAAATTTATTTCAATCTTTCATCTTTTTGGCAAGCTTAGGGGCAGGTTCAGCATAACTATGAAGTGTCCATATGCTTATACTTACTATAAATGTATTTCAAAAATCTATCAGGAACACAAGTCATCCTAAAACTTTATGCATAGAATAATAATTTTCAGCAAGATTTTTTTCCTCCTGAGAAACTACTAGGTTTTTCTGGCTCAGGTTTTGTTTGTTTGTTTGTTTAGGTTTTGATTTTTGGTTTTTTTAAAAATATCTTTCTTTAATAAAACTGCTTCATATTAAAGTTAAACTACAAACACAAATATTTCTTTTTATTTCTTCAGGTTGCATGCATCAATCCTTTAATTGAACAGAGTTAACTGGATCAAATTATTTGTGGAGAGAAAGGAAAAACTATACATGATTATAGTAATTTTTAATTTCCACCAGTATACTCTTTGTAAGTGAATCACTCTAGAATTACATTCTGTTGCACTGAATGTAGCAACAATAACAAAAAAGTACTTTAAGGTATTCTGACCTTGTAACTATTTAAATAGCAGCCAGGTTTACCCATGTTTCTGATTCTGTCAAGAAAAAAAATTCCTGTACTTGAAGTGTTGGCCAGAAATAGAATCAGAAATTTATTTTCTTGAAATTACATAAATACACAGAAAATGACACATAAACTCTTTGTTAAAACATTACCATAGATAATCAGCATATGAAAGTTCAGATTTGTACAAAATCTTCATTATTTTCAGTCTCTAGAGGCGATTTTACTCTCCATAAAGTTTCTGTTTGCTATTTTTTCAGAATTTTATAATTAAAGGTAAATAACAAACTGTTTTCTTTAAAGTTCTTTGAGATAATTCCTAAGTATACACTCCTTGGTCAATAATGTCTTCGTTGTTGTTGTTATTGTTGTTGTTTTTAAGTCCTACCTACTGAAATTTTGACTATTTGAATCTTTTGTTTTTAAAATGAGAGGGAAATTTGTTTGTTACCTCTATAGCTATGAATTGATAATTTATATTAAAATGCAGAATTATTGTTGTCTCACCAGATTTAAACTTTATATCTGTATATATAACATAGGTCTTTCTTAGACAAATTATAAGACATTTTTTAAAGTGTCTAGTTTTGAATATGAAATGAGTTTTCCTTTTCTCTATTTAAGGTACTATTTTGTAACTGTACTACACTATGAATTAATATTATTCTATTTTGATTTGAATATTA
>NW_006945252.1:0-7112 GCF_000164805.1 Carlito syrichta | reverse complement strand
AAGTTTTGCTTCTTTTGTATGACATGTCTCATTTTCTACCTTTATTAAAGTTATGTGAATCTGTTTCATCGCTTGATAAGACTGTACACTCGATATGGACAGAAATCAAGTCTTTTTTCATCCTTTTTGTGTCCCTTAGGACTTCAATTATTAATCTAGCACATGATAGATATACCTAAATATTTGAAGAAAATAAATTTTATTAGAAAAATGATTTCTTTTTTTTTTCAGGCAGAGCATTGGAATATTGAAAACTCTCTCTTACTGAAAGAAATATTAATTTAATGGAAAGTGAGATTCAAGAGAAAATTCCTTTACTTTCTAAGAAGGAATCATGTTTTCACCCAATTGCACATTCTTTACTTAAGAAAAACAAAGATGGTTCAACATACAAGTAAGTAACTTTAAGCATTACTCAGATATCAACTGGAGTCTAGATGAGACACAGATATGATTGGGCCAAACTTCCTCCATGCTTTGTGGAATATGTAATGACTACTTCAAGATTTCTCTAAAATCTGGGGATTGACAGATGTGGGTGGACAGAGGCTTATATTCCCTTATCTGTATTTCTTGCCTCCATTGCATTCTTGATTTATATTCAGAACCATCCTGCCTTTTATTTCTCCTCCATCATCAACCTAATTGTAAGGATTAGTCCCTTTCCCAGAAAACATTGTGTGTATGTATCTATCTACTTCTCTCTTTCTCTATTTCTTTCTATCTATCATATATGTATTTATCTATCAACTATGTATCTATCTGTCATCTATCTTACCTATCAATTATCTACCTAATATTTCTCTCTGTAATCTATCTATTGATCTGTCTGTCATAATCATCTATTTATGTATCTATCATCTATCTACCATCTATTTATCTACTTATAATCTATCTATCTATCTAATCTATCTATCTATCTACCTATCTGTCTAATCTTTCCCAGAAGGTGTGTCAGATTTTACTACAGGTTTTGGCATGACATTCATTCAAAGAGCTTCAATTTGAATGTTAGATACCACTCTCCTTAAGGCTTCAAGTTTTTCTATGTGTCTCAGAGTTTTCTCCTCTTTACAGCACTCTACAAGATCTTATGTTTTCTTTCCACTTACTCTCTAATGCCAGGCAGTTTTGTTCTTTCTTTTGCTTCCTATACTTTTTCTAATTCATGCTTTCATAATTTGACCTTCCATACTAAACAACTATTTTGTTTTGAAAGGATGATTTTGTTTATTGTATTTTCTTTCATACAATGGGGATATTTTTTACCATGCACATTACATATATCCACAATAAAGGGAGCATATATTAATTTCTAAAGGTCTGCAGAAAAGATGCTCAAAAAGTACAGAGCATCCCCATATAATTCTACCCCCCCCCCGCACACACAGTGTTTTGAATTAGTATGGTGTATTTGGTACAACTGACACTTTACTATTAACTAAAGTTCATAGTTTACTTTAAGGTTCACTTTTGTGTTGTACATTTCTTTTCTTCTTCTTTTTCTTTTTTTTTTTGATTTGGAATCTCACTCTGTCGCCCAGGCTGGAGTGCAGTGCCACACTCACGGCCACCCCAATACCCATCTTCTTGGCTCCACTAATCCTTCTGCCTCAGCCTTCCAAGTAGCCAGAACTACAAGTGTGTGCTATCACACCTGGCTAATTTTTTTATTTATTGTAGAGATGAGGTCTCTTCAAGTTGTCCAGGCCATTCTCAAATCTGTGGGCATTATAATAAGCCCTGAAACCGCATAATGTTTGCTAGTTCTCTGACTTTATTCTTCAAGATTCTGTTGGCTATTATGGATATTTTTCCTTTTCATATAAGTTTTAGTTTGCTGATATCTACAGAATAACTTGAAGAAATTATGACTGATACTGTGTTGAATCCAGTTGGAAAAACTGACATCTTAACAATATTGAGCCTTCCTATATGAATATAAATATTTCTTTAGATCTTCTTTTTATTTAGATCTTCTTTGATTTTTTTCACCAGAGCTTTTTAGTTTTCCTCATATGGATATTGTGCATATTTTGTTATATTATACCTATTACAACTATTTGGTGTTGGGAGCCGGCCATGGAGGCCCACCCGAGCATTAGGGATCCAGGCGGGCTGTGGACCCTGAGACCACTAGGATGAGTTCAGGAGCTGATGACCCATTCCCTCTTCCCTTCTTTGCTGTTTGGCACATCCCACTAGCAGGGACTTTGATAATCTAAGCATGAAGTTCTGAGAGTACGACAGGCATGTCTTACTTTAGGAGTCCTTTGTTCCCGTTTCTCACAAACTGCAGTTTTGGCTTTAAATTTAACATAATTCAAACTCAGGTCACATTTGGGAGCCTTTAATACAGTGCAAGCTTCTTTTAAGATTTAAAAGTATATTTGTAGAATTAGTATATACATATAAAGTACTGTTTCAACCTTAATAATATAGATAATTATCTAGAGTTACTAGAAACGGCCCAGCACGAACTTTGGGCTGGGCCACATTCCTAAAGGCCCAGCACGAACTTTGGGTTAGGCCACATTCCTAAGGGCCTGGTGCATACTTTGGACTAGGCTGCTTTCTTTTAAATCAGTTTTTAGCTACAGTTAGTATAGATTTTTTTCTACTTATTATAGAAATTGAATTTATTTTATTCATAGAAAGTGTTGTAGAATAGGTCATGCTAACATCAGGGAATGATGTTAGTTCAAGCATGATCAATCATGATATTTTGAGGTTTAATAAGAATACAGCTAACTTTAGAAATTTCATTGTTCCCATTTTCTATTATTGTGGTTTTGGCCTTAGTACAATTTACAGTTTATATTTGGGTTTATTTTTAGAAGGTTTATTGCTGATGATCAACCTTATATATTAGGATTAGGAATTAGAAACTTTTATAGAAGTCAAAATAGATACATAGGATTTTAAAACAGCCATTTTGTTAAGAGACTGTAATCAATTGTTCCTAGAAATGGCCCAGCATGATCTTTTGACTGGGCCACATTCCTTAGGAACTGGTTTGGGCTATAATTAAGAGTTTCTATAGTGTAGGTGGAATTAGCGTAAAATAGAAAGGAATTAGGATTTAAGTTGGTCATTAGGTGTTGTGTATGCATAAGTTTTAAAAATTATTGATCATTGGAAATATTATGATGTTAGAAATTGTATTGCTTTTGAGAAATATTAACCAAGCATGAGGAACAGTGAGATAATTTTGGGATTGCCCTTTCCTCATGCTTGAGGAAACGCCTGGTGGGTGGGGGATGCCCCTCATCCACCTGACTTTGTGTTCATGTAACGTCTTGTGATTTAATTGGGATTGTTCTTCCTCATGCCTAAGGAAACACCTGGTGGGTGGGGGACGACCCTCACCCACCTGGCTTTGTGTTCACATGAAAGACTTGTGAGACTGTGTAAAATTTGGGGATAAATACCCACTGTAACTTCCAATAAATGACTTCTACTCAATCCATTGGACAGTTGTCCATTTTCTTTCTTTCTCTTTCTTTCTTTCTTTTAATATCTATCCTACAGAATTGGTTTCTGCACTAGACAGAGTCCAGTCTCTTTCTTTCTCCCCCCATCTCTCTCTTTCTTTCTCTTTATTTCTCCAGAATAATTGCTGATGCCACCACACCTTCCAGGGACCATCTAAATCTCTCTACAGGGGCTGCCCCCCCACAATTTGGGGCTAATGAAACAGTGTATTTTTAAATTTCAGTTGTTCATAGTTGGTATATATGAAAGTAATTATTTTTTATTATTAACTCTGCTTCTTATAAATTTACCATCATTGTTTATTAGTCCAGGGTTTTTTTGTTGATGTTAGATAGTTTGTACATAGACAATCATGTCATATTCAAGAAAAGATAGTTTTATTTCTTGCTTTCCAATATATAGTTTTATGTATTTTTCTCGCCTTGTTGCATTAACTAGGAATTACAGTATGATGTTGAATTGGAGTGGTGAGAAGGAACTTTCTTTTCTTGTTTCTGATCTTGGATAGGGGTTAGAAATTTTAGTTGATCACCATTAAGCATATTAGCTATAGTGGTCTGTAGATTTTTTTTATCAAGTTGAAGGAGTTCTCTTCTCTGTTTGCTGAATCATTATCATGAATGAGTGTTGAATTTTGTCAAATGTTTCTTCTTACTGATTGATCTTATTATATGACTTTTCTTCTTTAGCCTGTTGATGTAGTAAATTATATTAATTGATTTTCAAATGTGGAACCAGTCTTGCATACCTGGAATAAATCCCACTTGGTCATGTTGCTATTTTTTTTTTTTTTTTGAGTTGGAATCTCACCCCATCATCCAGGCTGGAGTGCCATGGCAAACTCATGGCCACCCCAGCATCGACCTGCTGGGCTTCAGTGATATTCCACCTCAGCCTTCCAAGTAGCCAGAACTATAGACACATGCTATGATGCCTGGATAATTTTTGATTTATTGTAGAGACGAAGTCTCACCAAGTTGGTCTGTAGTTTTCCTTAAAATATCTTGGTTTTAGCCTCATAGAATGACCTACAAATATTCTCCTGTGTATAGTTTCTGAAACAGATTGTAGAGAACTTATTCTTTAAATGTTTTGGAAAAGAAACACTTCTACACTGCTGGTGGGAATGCAAACTAGTGCAACCTGTTTGGAAAACAGTGTGGCAATTTCTGAAAGAACTAGAAACTGACATTCCATATGACCCAGAAATCCCTCTATTGGGAATATAACCAGAGGAAATCAAGTTATTCTACCAAAAAGATAACTGCACACACGTTTGTTGCAGCTCTATTCACAATGGCTGCTAAAACATGGAACCATTCATGCTGCCCATCGAAGCTGGACTGGATTAAAAAAAAATGTGGTACATATATACAATGGAATATTACACAGCCATAAAGAAGGACAAACATATGAACTTTGCAGAAACTTGGATGGATTTAGAGTCTATCATATTCAGTGATCTATCACAGGAAGAAAGAACAGAATACCATATATTCTCCCTCATAAGCAGCACTTGAACAGTTAACATAATATGATAAGAAAGGGATTGGCAGTAGTGGGAAACTGGCAGGGGAGGAGAGGTGGGATTGGCAATTGAGAGAAACTGACAAGGGAGGGAGGAGCACACCTCATTAGCAAAGGTACCTGCATAAAGAACATCTGTATACATAACCCTGAATCATACCCCATATCTTTAAAATAAAGGAAAAAAAGAAAAGAAAAAATGTTTTGGTAGAAGTCACCAGTAAAACTATCTGCATTGGATACTTCCAGTTTGGGAAGGTTATTAATTTTTAACTAAGTAAAACTATTAAATGTTTATAAAAAGAAACATTCCTCCTGATATGCATATACAATTACAAAACCAAATTTGTGTAGAGAAATGCTCCTTCTCTTGCCTGATGCTCCTGAGTTCTAGCTCCAGGTCTTCAGGCAGCTTCTTCAATGGCCCAGAGTCTTGCCTGGTGGGACTTTCAGGGTATCTTTCCAGTGCCTGGAATGTCTTTTCTTTTCTTGCCCAAGCATCATGTCATTTACCTCAGTTTACATAGCACTTCCTTAGGAGTCCTTTCCTTGACTTCTGCATTATCTTCAGTCCTCAACTGTGTGTCCCACAGAAATATGTGCTCTTCCCCCTCAGGTTTCATATTTTAATGGACGTCTCCCTCCGCCCTTGGCTGGAAGCTCAGTTAGATCAGAAGCAGTAGTTACCATTTTCACTGTTGTGTCCTCTTCATCTAAAATAGAGTCTGATCAGAACAGATGATAAGCAAAAAGTTACCAAATTAATAAAAGAGATAAATAATTTAAAATCTGGAATTAAATGGTCAGATATGTAAATGTTCTATAAAATAATGACTCAAGCTGTGATGTTAACATCCAGAAGGGAGGTGCTAGAATATATTCATGCTGCTTATAATTATTATCTTTTTTAGAAAATAGGATTTATTGAGAAGACAGAAAAGCTTCCTAAAGTTGCTTATTAATTTTGCACATTTTTGTCATTCAGAGGAAAAAGTTAGTCCAATTTTTTTTTTTTTTTAGTTGGAGTCTCACTCTGTCGCCCAGGCTGGAGTGCAATGACACACACTTGGCCAGCGCAGCCTTGGTCTGCTGGACTCAGGTGATTCTTCTGCCTAAGCCTTCCAAGTAGCTGGAACTACAGGCATGCCCCACTATGCCCGGCTAATTTTTTGATTTATTGAAGAGACGAGGTCTCGCCAAGTTGCCGAGGCTGGTCTTGAACCCCTAGATTCAGGCAATCCTCTCACCTCCACCTCTCAAAGTGTTGGGATTATAGGCATGAGCCACCATGCCTGGATAGTTCTTAAATATAATTGTTATTCACTCACAAATGTCATTTCAGGCTTGCTGAACTGTTTTAAGTTTCCCACCTAAATAAATATGTCATCATATAAATTATTACACATAGCTCTGGAATGTGGTTCTGAATGTAGTAAATTCCAGTCTTGTAATGAAACTGGTTTAAGCTCAATTAACAATTAGAGTTAACCACTAAATTATGAACTATGTGTGAGCCCCAGCAGGTGCTACTGTTGTTTTAGATGGGAGAGTTCTTTCTTTATCATCCTTGACCTCTACGGAGATATCTCCCCGACATTGGAAGACAAGCTTTCAGTAGACCTGCTACACATTTACAAACAGGTTCTGGTTTAGAGCTGTTGTGCCAATAATTTATTGACTAACCTATGATCTAGGGGCAATATAAGTTCTCCAAAGGAGTGTAAAAGCACAGGTGATCTTGATGATAATATCTGCTACTTATTGAATATTCACTAGATGCAAGACATTCTGATGACTACTTGATGTCCATTCATCTCACTTAGTACTCATAATATCTATTTGAGTTTAGGATTATTAGTTCTAATTCCTAGAGGAAAAAGCTAGATTAAGTAATTTCCCCAAAGTCACACAGCTAAAAAACGGAAGAACTTATCTACAAATCCAGAAAGTCCATGCTTTCAACCAGTAAGCTGTAATCTTACTGGAATAATGGAAGCACAGCAAACACAAGTGCAAGTAATTCAGAACAAAGTGATATAAGTGCTAAATCCAGACAGTGATGTTGGGAGATGGAAGAGAGCTATGTGGGT
>NW_006945251.1:0-835 GCF_000164805.1 Carlito syrichta | reverse complement strand
CCCAGACCCTCTCTGTGTCATCACATAACTGATTTTAATTCTTTCGTAGCCCATAATCAGCATCTGATAGATTTTCTTGTTTGTTTATATGTTGTCTTTATTCAGAAATATCCTTCACATGGTCAGGTACCATGAATTCCTTGCTAATCACTATCCTTAATGACTAAGTTAATGCCTTGGTATATAACACGTACTCAGAAGATATTTGTTGGGAAATGTCTGGACAATGAAGAGCATAGCACTGACACTTAGCAGCTGACTAAGTTACTCATTTTCTTTGAGCTTCAATCTTCATCTCTAAAATGGAGCATGTCAATGAAATGCTCAGTGCCTGGGAGACTAGCTATAAATACCCAATTACTGTCAACCATTATGATGATGATCATCATCATTAAGAGCACCATTGAAACTGAAAACTGACCTTCATGAGTTTAAGCACTTGTAATGAATGGAGGAATGACATTTACAACCATAGCTACTAACTAGGGAGCACCTTGTTACCCAAAAGGCCATTTGATTTGGTTGGGCATTTTTACTAATTTGGATATGTTAAGGTGAGCCTTGTGGTGAAGGCCAGATAGAAGCTAAGAGATAACTTGACATATATATTATATACAGGAGGGGCCAAAAATATATAAACTTTTTTTTTTTGAGTTGGAGTCTCACTCTGTCGCCCAGACTGGAGCGCAGTGGCCACTCCCGGTCACCGCAGCCTCGACCTGCTGGGCTCCAGCGATCCTTCTGCCTCAGCCTTCCAAGTAGCCGGAATTACAGGCATGCGCTACCACGCCCGGATGATTTTTATATTTATTGTAAGGATGAGTTCTCGCTGCCC
>NW_006945250.1:0-758 GCF_000164805.1 Carlito syrichta | reverse complement strand
TTTGTCTTGTTCCAGTCTTCAGGGGAAAATGGTTCCAATTTTTGTCCATTTAGGAGTATGATGACTGTGGGTTTCTCGTAGATGGCTTTTACTATTTTGAGGTATGTACCCCGTATGCCTAGATGTTCAAGAGTTTTTATCAAGAAGCGGTGCTGGATTTTATCAAAAGCTTTTTTCTGCATCTAATGATATAATCATGTGGTTTTTTGTTTTGACATCTGTTGACGTATTTTAATTACATTTATTGCTTTATGAATGTTGAACCAGCCTTGTATCCCAGGAATGAAGCCTACTTGGTCATGATGGATGATTTTTTAGATGTATTGCTGAATTCAGTTTGCTAGGATGTTGTTGAGAATTTTAGCATCTGTGCTCATCAAAGATATTGGCTTGTAGTTCTCTTTCTTTGTTGGACCTTTACCTGGCTTGGGTATCAATGTGATATTGGCTTCGTAAAATGATTTGGGGAGAGTTCCATCCTTTTCAATAGCCTGGAATACCTTCAGTAGGATTGGTATCAGCTCCTCCTTAAATGTCTTGTAGAATTCTGCTGGAACGCCATCTGGACCAGGGTTTTTTTTTGTAGGAAGTTTTCCTATTATGTAGTCAATTTCCTTGATTGTTATTGGTCTATTTAGGGTCTCAATTTCTTCTTGTTCCAATCTGGGTAGGTTGTGTGATGTCAGAAAGTCCTCCATTTCCTTTTTGTTTTTCAAGTTTGTTTCCATACAAGTGTACGTAGTAGTCTCTAATGAATC
>NW_006945249.1:0-719 GCF_000164805.1 Carlito syrichta | reverse complement strand
GAGTGCCAATTTTGGAGTGGCAGTGGGATTTGAAGTCAGAATTAATTTGGTTAAAAGTGAACTGGAAGCAAAAAATAGGAACAATGACCAAAGAGTGCCCTTCCCAGAGAAGCATGGAAGACAGAGTTAAAACAAAATAGGGCACAAGGAATGAGGAGGTCAGCGGTTGTTTGAATTTAGGTTCCTTCCTCCCTCCTTCCCTCCCTCGCTTTCTCTCTTTTAGTAAGGGTAACAATTGAGCATGTGTACTCCTTGAAAAAAATTAGTAGAGAGTAAGAAGTTGGTGATACAGTTAAGATGCTATAAGGACAAAGAAGATGGGAGTGGATGTAGTGAAAAGCACAGAGAAGGGTCTAAGTGCAGTCATCTTGATGGACTTAAGCACTGTTTGCCTTTCTATAGAACATGGATTTTATATTCTCATTTCATGCCTAATGTCTTATTCTGTCAATTATGGATATGTTGAGGTTTTTAAAAATTACTTGATTAAAAATAAAACATATAACATTGGCATTTAAAAAAAAAAGAAAAATGAGGCTGCCTCACCTTGTGAACCCACAGAGGCTGGGAGAGTAAGGGCAGATGTAAGTCCTTCACAAGAAACAGAGTAGAAAGTTTAGGAAGGCTATATTTGGTCTTTTCATTTCTCTTGATAAGAGACAAAATTCCCTGCAGGAAAGTGAGGGTGAGGAGTAAGAAGGAAGCAAGAAGGTAGTGAT
>NW_006945248.1:0-1154 GCF_000164805.1 Carlito syrichta | reverse complement strand
GTGCATGGTAAAAAAATCCCCATTGTATGAAAGAAAATACAATAAACAAAATCATCCTTTCAAAACAAAATAGTTGTTTAGTATGGAAGGTCAAATTATGAAAGCATGAATTAGAAAAAGTATAGGAAGCAAAAGAAAGAACAAAACTGCCTGGCATTAGAGAGTAAGTGGAAAGAAAACATAAGATCTTGTAGAGTGCTGTAAAGAGGAGAAAACTCTGAGACACATAGAAAAACTTGAAGCCTTAAGGAGAGTGGTATCTAACATTCAAATTGAAGCTCTTTGAATGAATGTCATGCCAAAACCTGTAGTAAAATCTGACACACCTTCTGGGAAAGATTAGACAGATAGGTAGATAGATAGATTAGATAGATAGATAGATTATAAGTAGATAAATAGATGGTAGATAGATGATAGATACATAAATAGATGATTATGACAGACAGATCAATAGATAGATAGATTACAGAGAGAAATATTATGCAGATAATTGATAGGTAAGATAGATGACAGATAGATACATAGTTGATAGATAAATACATATATGATAGTTAGAAAGAAGTAGATAGATACATACACACAATGTTTTCTGGGAAAGGGACTAATCCTTACAATTAGGTTGATGATGGAGGAGAAATAAAAGGCAGGATGGTTCTGAATATAAATCAAGAATGCAATGGAGGCAAGAAATACAGATAAGGGAATATAAGCCTCTGTCCACACACATCTGCCAATCCCCAGATTTTAGAGAAATCTTGAAGTAGTCATTACATATTCCACAAAGCATGGAGGAAGTTTGGCCCAATCATATCTGTGTCTCATCTAGACTCCAGTTGATATCTGAGTAATGCTTAAAGTTACTTACTTGTATGTTGAACCATCTTTGTTTTTCTTAAGTAAAGAATGTGCAATTGGGTGAAAACATGATTCCTTCTTAGAAAGTAAAGGAATTTTCTCTTGAATCTCACTTTCCATTAAATTAATATTTCTTTCAGTAAGAGAGAGTTTTCAATATTCCAATGCTCTGCCTGAAAAAAAAAGAAATCATTTTTCTAATAAAATTTATTTTCTTCAATATTTAGGTATATCTATCATGTGCTAGATTATAATTGAAGTCCTACGGACACAAAAGGATGAAAAAAGACCTGATTCCT
>NW_006945247.1:0-993 GCF_000164805.1 Carlito syrichta | reverse complement strand
AAGTGTTCCCTTTTTGCCATACCCTCTCCCAGCAGCAGTTATTTTTTGAGTTGTTGATAATTGCCATTCTGACTGGCGTTAGGTGGTATCTCAGTGTGGTTTTGATTTGCATCTCCCTGATGATTAGTGAAGTTGAACATTTCTTCATGTGTTTGTTGACTGCTCGGATGTCCTCTTTTGTGAAGTGTCTGTTCATATCTTTTGCCCATTTTATAATGGGGTTGTTTGTTTTTTTTCTTTTCAGCACATTTTAGTTCCTTGTAGATCCAGGATGTTAAGCCTTTGTCAGACCTGGTGTTGGCAAATACTTTTTTCCAGTCTGTAGGCTGTCTCCCTGCTCACTTGATGGTTTCTTTGACTTTGCAGAAGCTTGTCAGTTTAATAAAGTCCCACTTGTCTATCTTCTCTCTTATGACCTGTGGGTTTTGGGTTCTGTTCAGGAATTGGATACCAATTCCGATTTCCATGAGGGTATTTCCTTCATTTTCTAAGGTTCTTGTGGTTTGAGATTTTACATTTAGGTCTCTGATCTAACCTTTGTGCATGGGGATAGATAGGGGTCCTGATCTAACCTTTGTACATGGGGATAGATAGGGGTCCTGTTTCAATCTTCTGCATGTGGTCAGCCAGTTTTCCCAGCACCATTTACTGAATAGGTTCTCCTCTCCCCAGTGGTAGGTGATGGAGGCCTTGTTGAAGATGAGTTGGTTGAGAAATTGAGGTTTTGCTTCTGGAATCTCAATTTTATTCCATTGATCTATATGCCTTTTCCTATACCAATACCAAGCTGTTTTGATGATTGTAGCTTTATAGTAAAGTTTGAAGTCTGCTAATGTGATACCCCCTGCTGTGTTTTTTTTTTTTTTTTTTTTTTTTTTTTTTGCTGAGGATTGTTCTGGCTATTCATGGACGTTTGTGTTTCTATATGAATTCCTGTGTTGTCTTTTCTAGGTTTGAGAAGAATGTTGCTGGTAATTTGATGGGTATTGCATG
>NW_006945246.1:6790-12619 GCF_000164805.1 Carlito syrichta | reverse complement strand
TATTACTGTCAAATTATTACACAGGGTTGTCATGCTAGTGCTTCTGCCATCAGGAGTAGGAACCAAATACTTGGATGCCATCATCCCTCACTCTTAGTTAAGATGTAGAAGAATCCACAGGCTGAGAGGAGGCAGCATGGAAAGTCTCACTGAAGACATGGGATCTGAGCTTCTTCTTGTTGTCTGAACCTTACCATTTCTGCCCATACATTCTATCCCATAACATGAAATGGCAAAAATCTGGAAATTTGAAGGCATGTGAGTCAAAGAATGACATGGCAGTGGAAGGGCATGGTGTTACTTGCAATGGCAAGAATAAATACACCAATGTGAGTACTGATGAGTGTATGATTTCTTAGAGTCCTATAACACTCCTCTGAGGTAAGATGGTCAGCAATGGCCCCATTTCATAAATGAGAAGACTGATGCTTAGGGAAGTCGAGTGACTTGCTCCAGCAATGGCAGTTATCCACAGTAAACTACACCCTCCAACACCTCATCTTGTCTGAGTACCAAGCATATCCTCTGTAGGATATTTTGGTAAATCACCCTGAAAAACAGTTTTAACCATTGTTTTTTAATCACAAATACATTTCATAAGTCATCTATATATACTACAAACCTGTCATAAGCTACATAAGACCACATATATGTTCAAATGGCATAATATGCTATTTTATTAAACAGCCATTTAGATAATAAAAACATATGAGGCTAATTACATAAGAAAGCAGAAGGATGACAGAACACATTAAAAATGACAACCCCCTATGAAATGTGAATATAAATGTGAATATAAATCAAATAAATGAATGCATCTACAGCTAACTTAATGATACAGTATTTCTTGTGTTACATTTGCTTGACTAAGGAGGGTAAGTTGTCACATAACAGGATTTCTAAAATGAGTAGTTGCTGATGTGTAAATAAGAACAAAGTGCAAGTACTCAATTTACCTACACATTGGCTCCAAAAGTTGACTTAGAACTCAAGCATATTTTCACCAAGAAATATTCTAAGAGAGGGGCTCTCAGAGTTGCCCATGGAACAATGCTTAACCCATGTGTAGTGGAGCTATAGCAGTGAGACTTTTATGGGATCTACGCATTTAACACCTTCTGCTATGGTTAAGTGCTGTGCAGGTTCAAAAGATCAGGGTGGATTCCCTGCCCTCCTGATGTTGTCACATGGCCTTCTTCCCTATACCATCCTGCCAGCCTCTGTGACTAGCAGACACTAACAACATGCGTTAAACACTAGTGAAGAGCAAGAAGCAATGCTCCCCATCCCTTCTCCCTGCCAGTAGGCTCAGAGACAGTCTGCAATGGCAGTGGCTCTGGCCAGAGGGTCGAATAGCAGAGGGTGGCAAGTAGCAGCGGGCAGGCAAGGATTGGTAAGGAAGGAGCGAATTAAATGGAGAACGCTGGCAGGAAAGCTTGGCCCTGCCAACTCAGACAGTTTGATGATGTGAAGCTGTAGTCACTCTTCAGTCAGGTGTTAACATTCTGACAGCTTCCTACCTGGTTCTTGAGCAGAGTTCTGAGTGAGTGACCCTACCTCATGACTCAAGTGTAGCTGTGTGCAGCCTTTAGGTTTGTACCTTGAACTCCTGTGTTCCTCATTCCCAGCTACTGCCCATGCAAGCCACCCTGCCCTCTTGGTATCCCTTCTTCTATTCATGCAACCCCACCCACTCCCTGCTGGTCTCCAAGCTGGTCTCCCTTCTTCTATTCTTGCCAAACCACCCGCTCCACACACACACCCCAACACACCATTACACACAACCGAGATGTCAAAGTAATCTCTAAACATCAATCCAACTGCATCCAAGCTGTAGGAACACTCCAATGTTTCTCCATTATCCTTGAGATAAAATCCAAATCATTGGGTAGGGACTGATAAGACCCCCAAGTACAGGGACCTGATTTTATTTCCTGTCTCTCTTCCCCTATCGTTCTTAGGTTCCAGCCAGAGACTTCCTGCTGGTTCCCATCTCTGGGGTATTTTTACACTTATTGTTCCCTCTTCCTGGAATGTTCTTCAACAAAAACATCTGTACAGCTCATCATTCCAATCTCTGTTCAAGTATTACTTCCTTCCAATCACCCAATCTAAAGACCCTCTCCCATCACTTTCAAAATCATTGCCCTGTTTGGTTTTCTTCAGAGCACTTACTATCTGATGTGATATTATTAGTCTACTTGCTCATTAGCTCCACAGCAGCAACCTTGTCCATCACATCTTCTTGAAATGATCTAAACAGAGAAAATTACTGTCTCCTAGAGTGTCTTTGTCTAAATAATTCCATTTTATTTCCAGGATCCCTCCCACTCTTCCCTGGCCCAAATCACCCTCCCCACACACAGCTTTAATAGAATGCTCATAGCACTCACTTGACATTGAAACTGTACACATTTATTTTTTATTTACTGTGGTGAAGAACTAATGAGGGAGCTTCAGCCACAGTGATTGCATAAGAAGCTACCCTGAGTCTGCAGGAGAGGAGATGACCACAAGCTCAGCACACTTTCAAGGCCCCTGCCTTCCCTATGGTAGTATCCTGTGCCTTATCAAAGGCTTATTCCAAGACCTGTAGAGCTGGAGAGGAGAACCCTACAACCTTGCTTCAACAGCAGTAGCTGCTGCAGAATCTCCAGTGTGACTGGTGCTAACACGATGACAGGTCAAGGCTGAGATACCTGAAAATCTTCTCCATGGATCCTGTGTGGAGTAAGGGTAACTTGGAAAACTCCAGGCACCTCTGGAATTCTTGCCTATATTTGTGGCTGGAAGCATAGGCTCTGGAGCCCCACAGCCTGGCTTTAAATTTCTGCTTTGCCACCAACTAGCTGTGTGACCTGGGAAAGCTAGTTATCCTGGCCAAAACCTAATGTTTTCCAATAAGGGAAACTGAGTCCCATAGAAATGACTTTTCAAAATGTTGTTGTTTTGTTTTAGTTTTCTCATCTGAAAAATAAGGACATCCATAGTGCCTATTCTTAGGATTGTAATATGAGTTAATTAATATTCATAAAACTCTATTACTATTATGAGTTATCAGCAAAATCTATTACATGACTTCCATGAGAAAGGTCCCAAGATTGATATGTATTCAAATGTACATAAATGATCATCTAAATCCTTGGGGATAATATATCTAAGAGAAGCAACTGAATATCAGAGAATATAATCAACTTACTGATTGTTGTCCTAGAGTATCTCAGAGTTCCTAAGCCATGATCTTTAAAACTAGTGCTTCCCACAGAATGACAGGGCTAGCAAAACTGGAAAAAAATTGTGGCTAATCCTCAGACCACCACAGTGACCAGCTCCACTTTTGGCTGTGGTCAGTGACATAAATATTTAAATATAAGCTCTTAAATAGAAGTTTCATCTGGATATGTCTATAGGAATTGATTTCCCTTGCTGCAGAAAATTTAATGGTAATCAATCAATTGCCCCACTTTTTCAACACATTATTACACACAAAACTCTTGGGAAATAAAAAGAACCATATAAGAATGAAACTTTCCTCCAAGAACTGACAAGGGCACCTTGTAATCTCAAAAGATAAGAAGCCAAGATAGGAAGGACTTTTAATCTGGAAAGGCATGCCCTTTATAGATGAATGAAATAGAGACAATCTCACCAGTGAATAGTTTTGCTACCACAGAGTACTCTTACCTAGTGTTCGTCTGCTCGAGTCAAACCAGAGCCATTAAACATTTTCAAAACATAGTTTAATTTCTACCTGTGCCCTCCAAAATTTAACAGTATCACTATAATGCACTTATATGCCTCTGTAAGACTAATATAATTTTATTGTACCTTTATAACTATTGAAATGAGTATAAGTCACAGGACCAAAATTATTAACATCTAACATGAACCAGAACACCATAATCACCACAATTCATGTTTTTATATAGATATCAAGTTGTTAGAGAACAAAAGTTGTATAAACAATGATCTGAAATTCACTTGAAGACTAGTGATGTAGACATTCTCAAAAGCATTTAATTTTATTCAGATGTTACAGCAATAATTCCAAAATGCTTTATTAACCGTATCAGTATTATTAACTTCACTCTTAAGATGTCCTAGTACCTTGGGCCTTTTCAACTCATTAGTTAATGAAAATTGCTTCCATTGTACCAGTACCTTGGCTTGACTATTAAAATGGAAATTCTCAACTTCTGGTCCTAAAATCACTTCTTCAGGTAAGCAAACATATGACTATGCCAATGAAATAAACAGGAAATGAAAAGAAACTGGAAGGAAATTCTGTAAAACTTGAGGAAATAGTGTTTTTTTGAACAAACATTTCAACCTAAATCTCACTGAAAGAGAACACAATAATATCAATTTAAAATTAGAAACACTTTAATAAGAAAACTCCATCACACTCTGTGGCTTTCCACATCATCTTTATAACAGGATGAAGATGCAATAACTAATTTTTGCAGTAAGAAAAAAACCAGTATCCCTTGGAGCCCCTTTCCATGATGCCAATGTTGCTGATGGTCAGCCACTCCTTGCAAATCACCTGCAAAAGACAAACCAGCAGAAGCATTGAGCTTAACACAAACCAGCAGAGACTAGATGTCTTGGATTAAGAGAAGCTAAAAACTAATTGCAACAAGCACAACATTTTTCCTCCAATACTCAACTTTTGTTGAGTTAATCCAGAGAATTTATCATCCTAAAGTGCAGATGACAGGAGGCAAATCTCTCCCATAAATGAGTGGAATCAAAATCTCAGACTCAAGCCGGGCTCGGTGGCTCAGCCTGTAATCCCGCGCCTTTGGGAGGCTGAGGTGAGTGGATTGCCTGAGCCCATGGGTTCGAGACCTGCCTGGGCAGCAAGACCTCATCTCTACAATAAATCATGTGGTAGCACATGCCTGTAATTCTGGCTACTTGGAAGGCTGAGGCGGAAGGATCGCCGGAGCCCAGCAGGTTGAGGCTGCGGTGACCGGGAGCAGCCACTGCACTTCAGTCTGGGCAACAGAGTGAGACTCCAACTCAAAAAAAAAAAAATCTCAGACTCTTAGGCATGGTGGAAGCAGAGTGACTGGAACAGACAGGAATGAAATGAGGCCGACTGACAGACTTGCACCAGGCCTCCTAACACACTACTGCTACAATTGAACATAATTGATTAGATGCCCACTCCTCCTCTCCCCTTCTAGCCTACTGACCCATTTGTTTGCCTGGTTTGCAGCTCATTTGGATTTCCACCAAAGACTTACAAACAAATGGTGAAAAGAAGAAACTCAACCCAACCAATTAGTTCCTTGTTCATATCCCTGAATAAGGCTGATTGAAGGAACCCAATCCAACCAATTAGCTCTTTGTTAATATCCCTGAATAAGGCTGATTGAGAGAAAAAAGTTGAAATAATAAACTTAATTGAAAAGTTAAGTATTTTTTAATGGACTTGATTTATCCACCTAATGTTCATTGTTATTTGCCATGCTACAAAACATGTAGCATATTCACAAAAATCTTTAAACAGCTTTTACATTTTAAAGTATGAATAACCTGGATTATATATCTACCACAAATTATTTATAAATAGCATTTAAGGAAAATTGTATTTTTTCACAGTTGTTGTAAAGTTAAATTCTGTTTTCCAGATGGCATAGCTTGCTATGTTCTCTATGCTAGATAATTCTATTGTTATAGAACTAGAAATGAAATACTAAATGGAATTGTATGATATTGTTCTAAATGTCAAAAAGTGTTCTCTACTGAAATAGTTCAATAGATTAAAATCCTGAAATACGAAAAAAAATTAGTTATTGCATAACTAATAAGCGCCAGTTA
>NW_006945246.1:0-6251 GCF_000164805.1 Carlito syrichta | reverse complement strand
ATGAATCAGACTGTATGTATATATATATATATATACACACACACACACATATATGTGTGTGTGTATATGTGTGTGTGTGTATATATATACATATATATATATGAAACCCAAGAATCTACATTTTAACATGATTCCAATGTGATTCTTATTCACACTGAAGTATAAAAACTATTGCTTGTACAAATACTATCAAAACTTCATTTTCCTCAGAACAAATGATCACATCGAATTTTTAGTAAAAAGTAGCTAACTAAATTATCTCACACTAAGATTATCACCCACCCTACAAGGGCCTACAAGTAGCATACTACTTATGCACTCAAGGAAAGTGTACTAATTATTCCACTTTACCAGATGACTTTGGATATAGAAGAAGTCTTGTAGATACTCCACAAGTTGCAACAAGTAAATCAACATTTCATCTACTGGTATATAAGGCTGGCTCCACCAAGGAGAGTTATGGATTTAGTTCAATGACCATTTCTTAGGAGCCTGCCATATGCAAGATAAAAAAATAATGATGATGCCATAATTTATGCTGTCAAGAATCTATGGACACTTGAGACCTATAAAGACATGGTTTCAGTGTAACAGTATGGGGGAGAGATGCATGCCAAGAAAGAGAAGGGGCACCTGAAGAGTTGTAGTAGACTAGCCTTGAGGAGATGGTGCCTCAGTAGAGCCTGGAAGGGGAAGAGATTTGTCAGGTCAAGACGTAGTTTGTTTATTTGTTTTCCATGGAGAAGGATGGAAAAGAACACAGTATGAAAAAACCACCTAGTGCAGACAGTGTGAGGTAGGTTTGAAGAAGCTGAACCTGAAGAAGGAGGTGGTATAACACTGGAATGGATCCAGTCAGTGATCTCACTGATCTCATTCCCCTGGCAGTACTGAAAATAAATATCAAGTACATATCCCTAATACACATTTATTTATTTTAAAATGATATATATGACCATTGTATTACTAGATTGTATACTTTAGAGATACACAAAGAAAATATATAAGTATGGCATGAAGATGAAATAAATATTATTTTTGCCATTTTTTAAAATTTTGTGAAGGAAATGTAGTTTATGTTAAATCTATCACTTTATTATTGCCCTTTTGGAGATACAGAGCAAGGGTACTGGCACCAATATGTATAGTAAATATTAGTGAATCTAAGCTGCTTTCTTCTTTTCTTTTCTATTTGTTTTCTTTTGAGTTGGAGTCTCACTCTGTCACCCAGACTGGAGTGTAGTGGCATACTCACGGCCATGCCATCATGTACCAGTTGGCCTCTGGCAATTCTTCCACCTCAGTCTTTCAAGTGGCTGGAACTACAGGTGCTCTACCATATCCAGATAATTTTTTTTTTTCATTGTAGAGACAAAGTCTCACCAAGTTGCCCAGGCTGGTCACGAACACACAGCCTCAGGCAATTCACTCGCCTCAGCCTCCCAAAGTGCTGGGATTACAGACTGAGTCACCGAGACCAGCCTGCTTTTTTATTTTCTCAATAAAAGTCCACATCAGTAGATGTCCTACTATGTCATCCTGCATTCCAGTGGATCTTGCATGTTACCTGCTACAGAGCAACGAGGCTATATAAGTTACTGCAATAACCCAAGTGAGAGATAATCAGGGTGTGAACTAAAGCCATGATGTACAAGGCTGAATAGAAATGAACCTACTGAAGAAATACCAAGGAGATGAAATCAACAGGACTTCTGGCTGAATGAAGGGGATTTGGGAAGGGAAAGACTTTCCAACTATTGCAGCAGCCTCTAGCCATAGCCACATGTGGTCATTGAGTCCTACTCATCAGTGTCAGCTGAGATATGCAATAAGTGGAAAATGCACACTGAATTTTGAAAACAATGCAAAAAGGAAAATATCAAAAGAAATCATTTTTAAAAAAGTAAAATTTCACATTAATTGCTAAAATGTATTGCATATTAAAATAATATTTTGCATATATTGTGCTAAATAAAATCAATTTAAAAATGAATTTTACCTTTTTTATTTTTTGATTTCGCTACCAGAAATTTTTAATTACATATGTGTCTAGCATTATATTATTATTGAACAGTGAACTATTTAGTAGAATGATTCTGAAATTCTTGGGGCTACTAACTTTTAGAACGGACTATTCTAAAACTCAGAAAGAATAGAGAAAGAGGACCAAGTTTTGGGAAGTGGTGAAGTTGATGATGAATTTGGCCAAAACCATGCTGAATTTGAGGCAGGGGTAGGAAACTCTCAGGTGACCTGTCCTCTGAAGCATAAGGGAGAGGTTAGGACTGCAGGCATAGACTTGCACATCCTCACCATATATGCTGGTGCAGTTAAAACTGCAAAACAGCAGTGGCTCAAGGTAGAATCCTGGAGAACACCAACCACTCAAGGGTGATCACAAAAGGGTCAGAAAAGTAATGTCAGAGAAATAAAAGCAGTAATTTCATGGAAGCCAAAGGCAAGGTGAAATTCAAGAATGTGTGGCTTGAGTGTCAAATTCAGCAAGGAAAAGGAAATGACAGTAGACTGCAGATACTACAGTATCTTTAGAGTGCCAATTTTGGTGTGGCAGTGGGATTTGAAGTCAGAATTAATTTGGTTAAAAGTGAACTGGAAGCAAAAAATGGGAACAATGACCAAAGAGTGCCCTTCCCAGAGAAGCATGGAAGACAGAGTTAAAACAAAATAGGGCACAAGGAATGAGGAGGTGGGTGGTTGTTTGAATTTAGGTTCCTTCCTCCCTCCCTCCCTCTCTTTCTCTCTTTTAGTAAGGGTAACAATTGAGCATGTGTACTCCTTGAAAAAAATTAGTAGAGAGTAAGAAGTTGGTGATACAGTTAAGATGCTATAAGGACGAAGAAGATGGGAGTGGATGTAGTGAAAAGCACAGAGAAGGGTCTAACTGTGAAGTGCAGTCATCTTTATGGACTTAAGCACTGTTTGTCTTTCTATAGACCATGAATTTTATTTTCTCATTTCATGCCTAATGTCTTATTCTGTCAATTATGGATATGTTGAGGTTTTAAAAAATTACTTGATTAAAAATAAAACATATAACATTGGCATTAAAAAAAAAGAAAAAAAAAGAAAAATGAAGTTGCCTCATCTTGTGAACCCACAGAGGCTGGGAGAGTAAGGGCAGATGTAAGTTATTCACAAGAAACAGAGTAGAAAGTTTAGGAAGGCTATATTTGGTCTTTTCATTTCTCTTGATAAGAGACAAAATTCCCTGCAGGAGAGTGAGGGTGAGGAGTTAGAAGGAAGCAAGAAGGTAGTGATCCAGACTGAAACAATCAATAACTGAATGGGAGTGAGCACAACCAGCATCAGTTTAAAAAGAAACAGCAGAAAACTGAGAATGAAGACCAAATACCTCTGGGAACAAAATCAGTGCAGGTGCATTGTCTTCCAAGTAGCACCCTGCACACCTGACGCAGAAAAGGAGCAGGTAAATGGGAACTGATCCAGAATCCTGAACTTCTAAACTCAAGGGACCTCTGTAACAGAGGTAAGGAGATGTTGAAGGTTTGGGGCAAAAGAGCAACTCAGATGATCATCCATTCAATCTAGGTCAGGCAGAGAAAATGGCCAAGGGCACTAACAGAGAAGGAGAAAATGAGATGATATAGGGATTAAGACACCAGTGAGGTAAAAAAAAAGCAGAGACTACATATGTGAAGGCAAGAATGGGCAATTTATAGTTTAAGACTTAAGACAATGTGAAGCAATAAATTGCCTGATCTTACTGGCACCATTGGATTAATCTCTCAAAGATGCACCATTATTTCTAAAAGTTTTTACTTCTAGAAACATTCAATGTTATGGTGAAAAAAGATGTTTATTAAACATAATTCAGTCCAGTGGAGATAGTCAATTAAGTTGTTTGATGCTATGAGTTACTCATAATTTTAAAAGTTAAAATGAAATTGGCAAATAGTTGACATAAAAATAACTAGAATTGATTCAAGATTATCCCTATGACTTTGCAGTCATTTCCATTTCAAGAGGCTTTCTAAATTGAAGAGGAAAAGAAGGAGATTACAGCTGCCATGTTGTGAGGGCACAAGGTTCATGTTGTGAGGGCACAAGGTCCACTTCCCTTCCCAGGCACCCTGGGAAAGTGTTCAGCACTGAACACTGTCAGTAAGCAAGTTGCCATCATAAAAAATTTAAGATGCACTGATCAGGTCTCAGCCCTTCCTTTTACAATAAGGGAAGCTCACTCATCACTAATAGACTTGTTTTCCTAGTGACAATTAGCTCAAAATAGAATTTTAGAAATAACAATTCATTAAGGAATTGAGGGAAAGAGAAACTGAAATCAAGGTAACACAGTGGAATAAGGCAGGAAAAGGTACACATTCAGGAAAAATGGTCAGAACACAAGGGATAAGAATGTTAAGGGAAAATTAAGAAAAAAAAAAAAGACAAGTGAGGAATAAGAGACAAAGATAAAATAAGATTTGAAAAGAATACCAAGACAAATGGGATTAGTAGTAGAGCCACTTCACAAAGATAAAATATAAAACATTAATTTTGCTTTCAAATTTAAAATTGCTCAATAAAGCTATCAACATCCACAACAGTAGCCACTTACAGCCTATTAGCATGTGAATGTCAAATTCTGTTTTGAGTTCCCAAATAAACAAGAGCAAACAAACCCATCATTTCATGAGTAAAAAGCACCTGGAGAGCTGAAGGGGCATGTTCTCATTTGCTCAGAGACAAACCACTTTTAAAATTTACTGTCATAATTATCACCCAAGCTTCTTTTCCAAACTGTGAAAGCTACTGAAAGGCCAGCCATGACAAGGGGAAGAGCCCCCATCTCCTCCTGGTGGCTGGCCCACTGGAAGAAGGCATTAGTCCAGCTAGCTCTCTCCACACCATCAAAGCAAGCCTTGACAAGGCTGGCAACACTGGTACGTGAGGGGTAAGTTCAGACCCAACATCTGAATGACACACTGGATCATAAAGTTGGAAAACAGACTAGGAACAGAATTATGGGGAGAAAAAGTCCATGTGGAAAAGGTCTCATGTGGCCAAGGTCTTGAACTCTGTGAGCAGGGGATCTGACCTTGACCTTGCTTATGTTCAACCAGGCAAGCTGTTTTCAGCTGTGCAGCTGGCTTTTTTGATGGCTGCAGCCTGGGTAGAGGTTATAAAGCATAGGTCATTTGACAGTTTGAGCTTAGTAGATTACAAAAATTCATAGGCTTTCTCGGTAGATGAGCAGCTGCTTCTACATGGTAGGTCACAAAACGCAGAGTCTACCTAGGTAGCTCAAAGACATAGGCCAGGCCAGTCACCCAGTGAATTTGGAGGGACCTACCTTTGCAAGCACAGGCATCCTCAGGATACAGGTTATTTGTCTTTGTGGTCAGCGGAGAAGTTTCTAAGGTCTGCCTGAGACAGGGATTCAAGAACAAGGAAAGGAGTCTTCCCATATACTGACTTGGTAGGCTTCAAGGGGTGAAACTAGATGTACTGCTTTTACACTGTAAAGTAGCTGAGGTCCACGTGTACCCTGAAGCACTCTTTAGGTTCTTCTTTAATCTATCATGAGCAGACCTAGGAAGGAAGGGTTGGATCAGGTGCCCCAGTGCTGTTCACAGAGGGAACTGTGGAAAGTTAACTTTAACTCCTGTGGTTTCTTTATAGACTTAAGTTTCTTCCCCACCCACCTCACCAAGCACATGTTCTTGAGTTGGCTGTGGATTATTATATAGAAGGAGAGAGAAAAAAATCTCCTTAGGAAGCTTAGGAACCAAGAAATGACATAAGAGGCAGGAAGAGAAATACAAAACCAAAAGGAAAGTTATAATTATGAAGTTCTAAATATGCTGCATGGGAAAATAAGGTAATTCAGATACGTCCTGGGTAGGTGACTGAGATGGTGGGCACTGCAGATTCCCGGGCTTTGCATTAGCCAGCCACATTTCCAATGTTCTTTGCTGAGACTATGTAAAGTTTGGGTAAAGACAGAAGTTTTAAGCAGAAGTAGCTCTTACAGAAACTCAGAGAACAAAATAAGATTTCAGAAATAGAAATGAGGAATGGGAAGTACATCTTTCATCATCACCTTCTGCTGCCTTTCCACATAAAGTTGTGGTTTATGAGAGTTGTAACTTACCCTATCCCACTGCACTCCAGTCTGGGCGACAGAGTGAGACTCCAAATAAAAAACAACAAACAAAAATAATAATAATACCTGTAACATAGAGTTGTTGTGAGGATCAAGTGAAATAATA